>NC_071401.1:849798-1002298 GCF_017976375.1 Cuculus canorus
CAGTGTTGCTGCTCCATCCCTGGAGGGGTTCCAGGCCAGGTTGGATGGGGAGATGAGATGAGATGAGATGAGATGAGATGAGATGAGATTGAGATGAGATTGAGATGAGATGAGATGAGATGAGATGAGATTGAGATGAGATGAGATGAGATGAGATGAGATGAGATGAGATGAGATGAGATGAGATGAGATGAGATGAGATGAGATTGAGATGAGATGAGATTGAGATGAGATTGAGATGAGATGAGATGAGATGAGATGAGATTGAGATGAGATGAGATGAGATGAGATGAGATTGAGATGAGATGAGATGAGATGAGATTGAGATTGAGATGAGATGAGATGAGATTGAGATGAGATTGAGATGAGATGAGATGAGATGAGATGAGATTGAGATGAGATGAGATGAGATGAGATGAGATGAGATTGAGATGAGATGAGATGAGATGAGATGAGATTGAGATGAGATGAGATGAGATGAGATTGAGATGAGATTGAGATGAGATGAGATGAGATGAGATGAGATGAGATTGAGATGAGATGAGATGAGATGAGATGAGATGAGATGAGATGAGATTGAGATGAGATGAGATGAGATGAGATTGAGATGAGATGAGATGAGATTGAGATGAGATGAGATGAGATGAGATGAGATGAGATGAGATGAGATGAGATGAGATTGAGATGAGATTGAGATGAGATTGAGATGAGATGAGATGAGATGAGATGAGATGAGATTGAGATGAGATGAGATGAGATGAGATGAGATTGAGATGAGATGAGATGAGATGAGATGAGATGAGATGAGATGAGATGAGATGAGATGAGATGAGATGAGATGAGATTGAGATGAGATGAGATGAGAGAGATGAGATGAGATGAGATGAGATTGAGATGAGATGAGATGAGTGAGATTGAGATGAGATGAGATGAGATGAAGTGAGATGAGATGAGATTGAGGATGAGATGAGATGGAGATGAGATGAGATGAGATGAGATGAGATGATGAGATGAGATGAGATGAGATGAGATGAGATGAGATGAGATGAGATGAGATGAGATTGAGATGAGATGAGATGAGATTGAGATGAGATGAGATTGAGATGAGATGAGATGAGATTGAGATGAGATGAGATGAGATGAGATGAGATGAGATGAGATGAGATGAGATGAGATTGAGATGAGATGAGATGAGATGAGATGAGATTGAGATGAGATGAGATGAGATTGAGATGAGATGAGATGAGATGAGATGAGATGAGATGAGATGAGATGAGATGAGATTGAGATGAGATGAGATGAGATGAGATGAGATGAGATTGAGATGAGATGAGATGAGATGAGATGAGATTGAGATGAGATTGAGATGAGATGAGATGAGATGAGATGAGATTGAGATGAGATGAGATGAGATGAGATGAGATGAGATTGAGATGAGATGAGATTGAGATGAGATGAGATGAGATGAGATGAGATGAGATTGAGATGAGATGAGATGAGATGAGATGAGATGAGATGAGATGAGATGAGATGAGATTGAGATGAGATGAGATGAGATGAGATGAGATGAGATGAGATGAGATGAGATGAGATTGAGATGAGATTGAGATGAGATGAGATGAGATGAGATGAGATGAGATTGAGATGAGATGAGATGAGATGAGATGAGATGAGATGAGATGAGATTGAGATGAGATGAGATGAGATTGAGATGAGATGAGATGAGATGAGATGAGATGAGATTGAGATGAGATGAGATGAGATGAGATGAGATGAGATGAGATGAGATGAGATTGAGATGAGATGAGATGAGATTGAGATGAGATGAGATGAGATGAGATGAGATGAGATTGAGATGAGATGAGATGAGATGAGATGAGATGAGATGAGATTGAGATGAGATGAGATTGAGATGAGATGAGATGAGATTGAGATGAGATGAGATGAGATTGAGATGAGATTGAGATGAGATGAGATGAGATTGAGATGAGATGAGATGAGATGAGATGAGATGAGATTGAGATGAGATGAGATGAGATGAGATGAGATGAGATTGAGATGAGATGAGATGAGATGAGATGAGATTGAGATGAGATGAGATGAGATTGAGATGAGATGAGATTGAGATGAGATGAGATGAGATGAGATTGAGATGAGATGAGATGAGATGAGATGAGATGAGATGAGATTGAGATGAGATTGAGATGAGATTGAGATGAGATGAGATGAGATGAGATGAGATTGAGATGAGATGAGATGAGATTGAGATGAGATGAGATGAGATGAGATTGAGATGAGATGAGATGAGATGAGATGAGATGAGATGAGATGAGATTGAGATGAGATGAGATGAGATTGAGATGAGATGAGATGAGATGAGATGAGATTGAGATGAGATTGAGATGAGATTGAGATGAGATTGAGATGAGATGAGATGAGATTGAGATGAGATGAGATGAGATTGAGATGAGATGAGATGAGATGAGATTGAGATGAGATGAGATGAGATTGAGATGAGATGAGATGAGATTGAGATGAGATTGAGATGAGATGAGATGAGATTGAGATGAGATGAGATTGAGATGAGATTGAGATGAGATTGAGATGAGATGAGATGAGATGAGATGAGATTGAGATGAGATGAGATGAGATGAGATGAGATTGAGATGAGATGAGATGAGATTGAGATGAGATGAGATTGAGATGAGATGAGATGAGATGAGATGAGATGAGATTGAGATTGAGATTGAGATGAGATTGAGATGAGATGAGATTGAGATGAGATGAGATGAGATTGAGATGAGATGAGATGAGATGAGATGAGATGAGATTGAGATTGAGATTGAGATGAGATTGAGATGAGATGAGATGAGATGAGATGAGATGAGATTGAGATTGAGATTGAGATGAGATTGAGATGAGATGAGATGAGATGAGATGAGATGAGATTGAGATTGAGATTGAGATGAGATTGAGATGAGATGAGATTGAGATGAGATGAGATGAGATTGAGATGACATGAGATGAGATGAGATGAGATTGAGATGAGATTGAGATGAGATGAGATGAGATGAGATGAGATGAGATGAGATGAGATGAGATGAGATGAGATGAGATGAGATTGAGATGAGATGAGATGAGATGAGATGAGATTGAGATTGAGATGAGATGAGATGAGATGAGATGAGATGAGATGAGATGAGATGAGATGAGATTGAGATGAGATGAGATGAGATGAGATGAGATGAGATGAGATTGAGATTGAGATTGAGATGAGATTGAGATGAGATGAGATTGAGATGAGATGAGATGAGATTGAGATGACATGAGATGAGATGAGATGAGATTGAGATGAGATTGAGATGAGATGAGATGAGATGAGATGAGATGAGATGAGATGAGATGAGATGAGATGAGATTGAGATGAGATGAGATGAGATGAGATGAGATTGAGATTGAGATGAGATGAGATGAGATGAGATGAGATGAGATGAGATGAGATGAGATTGAGATGAGATGAGATGAGATGAGATGAGATGAGTTCTTAGGAAGAAATCCTTGATGATAAGGGTGAGGAGGCCCTGGTCCAGGTTGCCCAGAGCAGTGGTGGCTGCCCCATCCCTGGAGGTGTTGAAGGCCATGTTGGATGGAGCTCGGACCCCTGATCCAGCAGGAGGTGTCCCTGCCCATGGATCTGGAAGGGCTTTGAGGTTCCATCCAACCCAAACTCTTCCATGGTTCCAAGGGCTGGTCCATGTACCAGGGAGGTGGAACTGGATGAGGTCCCTTCCAACCCAACCCATTCCACGATTCCATGTCCCAAACCGAGCATGAAGGCACTAAGTCGCTCTCTTGGTGCTGGTTTCCCTTGGCCAAACCCGGGCTGTGGAGCAGATGGAGCTGAAGATCCAAGCAAGGAGATACTACATGGAAAGAGGACGCTCACGGTGGGATTTGGGCTCAGGGAGAAGCTGAAGGGCCTTCTGGTGGGGTTGGTGCGTTGTCCTCAGGCAAATGCCACCCCTGGGAATGGCTGTGGCTCCTTGCCTGGAAGCCTGCTCAGATCCTGCCACCACCGGATGGGTGGGAGACCTCTTGGGAAGAGCCGGGGCAGGACACGTGCCGCGTGCGGAGAGGGCACCAAGCATAGACTCAGAGAATCATGGAATGGGTTGGGTTGGAAGAGATCTCCAAGCCCATCCAGTTCCAACCTCCTGGTTGGGTGTGGACATCTCCCCCTGGATCGGGATGCTCCAAGCCCCATCCAACGTGGCCTTCAACACCTCCAGGGATGCTCCAAGCCCCATCCAACGTGGCCTTCAACACCTCCAGGGATGCTCCAAGCCCCATCCAACCTGGCCTTCAACACCTCCAGGGATGGGGCGGTGCCAGCAGCTCCACGTGTGCTCTCCCAAACCCTGGGAGATGCGCTGGAACACATCCTCGGTGCCCTCCAGGTCCAACCGTGATCGTGGTGGAGCAGGGATGCTTCCAGGAGGATGTGGGGATGGACCAGGAGGTCTCTTCATCTCCCTGGGAATGAGGTGGGAGACGGCTCGGAGGAGGTGGTGAGGAAGGAGGAGCTCTGTGGTGGTGGGGACCTCCCCGCGCTGGCAGCGAGGTGGGACAGCAGCTCCGTGGGCTGCTGAGAAGCTCCAAGGAAGGTACGCGTGAGCGTCGCTTGTGGGAGGCATGGGGCTACCAAGGGGACCATGGGGCTACCAAGAGGACCATGGGGCTACCAACGGGATCATGGGGCTACCAAGAGAACCATGGGGCTACCAAGAGGACCATGGGGCTACCAAGGGGACCATGGGTCTACCAAGGGGACCATGGGGCTACCAAGAGGACCATGGGGCTACCAAGAGAACCATGGGGCTACCAAGGGGACCATGGGGCTACCAAGGGGACCATGGGGCTACCAAGAGAACCATGGGGCTACCAAGGGGACCATGGGGCTACCAAGGGGACCATGGGGCTACCAAGAGAACCATGGGGCTACCAAGGGGACCATGGGCCTACCAAGAGAACCATGGGGCTACCAAGAGGACCATGGGGCCAAGGTGCTACACACAACTCTATGGGCATGGCAGAGAGGCGTGGGGCTACCAAGAGGTTCATGGGGCTACCAACGGGATCATGGGCCTACCAAGGTGACCATGGGGCTACCAAGAGGGCCATGGGGCTACCAAGGGGATCATGGGGCTACCAAGAGGTTCATAGCGTCCCTGATCCCGGTGTCCCCATAGCATCCCTGATCCCGGTGTGTCCATAGCATCCCTGATCCCGGTGTGTCCATAGCGTCCCTGATCCCGGTGTGTCCATAGCATCCCTGATCCCGGTGTGTCCATAGCGTCCCTGATCCCGGTGTGTCCATAGCATCCCTGATCCCGGTGTGTCCATAGCGTCCGTGATCCCGGTGTGTCCATAGCATCCCTGATCCCGGTGTGTCCATAGCATCCCTGATCCCGGTGTCCCCATAGCATCCCTGATCCCGGTGTCCCCATAGCATCCCTGATCCCGGTGTGTCCATAGCATCCCTGATCCCGGTGTGTCCATAGCGTCCCTGATCCCGATGTGTCCATAGCATCCCTGATCCCGGTGTGTCCATAGCGTCCCTGATCCCCGTGTGCCCATAGCATCCCTGATCCCGGTGTGCCCATAGCATCCCTGATCCCGGTGTGTCCATAGCGTCCCTGATCCCGGTGTGTCCATAGCATCCCTGATCCCGGTGTGTCCATAGCGTCCCTGATCCCCGTGTGCCCATAGCATCCCTGATCCCGGTGTGCCCATAGCATCCCTGATCCCGGTGTGTCCATAGCATCCCTGATCCCGGTGTGTCCATAGCATCCCTGATCCCTGTGTGTCCATAGCATCCCTGATCCCGGTGTGTCCATAGCATCCCTGATCCCGGTGTGTCCATAGCATCCCTGATCCCGGTGTGTGTCCATAGCATCCCTGATCCCGGTGTGTCCATAGCATCCCTGATCCCGGTGTCCCCATAGCATCCCTGATCCCTGTGTGTCCATAGCATCCCTGATCCCGGTGTGTCCATAGCATCCCTGATCCCGGTGTGTCCATAGCATCCCTGATCCCGGTGTGTCCATAGCATCCCAGATCCCGGTGTCCCCATAGCATCCCTGATCCCGGTGTGCCCATAGCGTCCCTGATCCCGGTGTGTCCATAGCATCCCTGATCCCGGTGTGTCCATAGCATCCCTGATCCCGGTGTGCCCATAGCGTCCCTGATCCCGGTGTGTCCATAGCATCCCTGATCCCGGTGTGTCCATAGCATCCCTGATCCCGGTGTGTCCATAGCGTCCCTGATCCCGGTGTGTCCATAGCATCCCTGATCCCGGTGTGTCCATAGCGTCCCTGATCCCGGTGTGCCCATAGCGTCCCTGATCCCGGTGTGCCCATAGCATCCCTGATCCCGGTGTGTCCATAGCATCCCTGATCCCGGTGTGTCCATAGCATCCCTGATCCCGGTGTGTGTCCATAGCATCCCTGATCCCGGTGTGCCCATAGCATCCCTGATCCCGGTGTGTCCATAGCATCCCTGATCCCGGTGTGTCCATAGCGTCCCTGATCCCGGTGTGTCCATAGCGTCCCTGATCCCGGTGTGTCCATAGCATCCCTGATCCCGGTGTGTCCATAGCATCCCTGATCCCGGTGTGTCCATAGCGTCCGTGATCCCGGTGTGTCCATAGCATCCCTGATCCCGGTGTGTCCATAGCATCCCTGATCCCAGTGTGTCCATAGCATCCCTGATCCCGGTGTGTCCATAGCATCCCTGATCCCAGTGTGTCCATAGCATCCCTGATCCCGGTGTGCCCATAGCATCCCTGATCCCGGTGTGTCCATAGCATCCCTGATCCCAGTGTCCCCATAGCATCCCTGATCCCGGTGTGTCCATAGCATCCCTGATCCCGGTGTGCCCATAGCATCCCTGATCCCGGTGTGCCCATAGCATCCCTGATCCCGGTGTGTCCATAGCATCCCTGATCCCGGTGTGTCCATAGCGTCCCTGATCCCGGTGTGCCCATAGCATCCCTGATCCCGGTGTGTCCATAGCGTCCCTGATCCCGGTGTGCCCATAGCGTCCCTGATCCCGGTGTGTCCATAGCATCCCTGATCCCGGAGTGTCCATAGCATCCCTGATCCCGGTGTGTCCATAGCATCCCTGATCCCGGTGTGCCCATAGCATCCCTGATCCCGGTGTGTCCATAGCATCCCTGATCCGGTGTGTCCATAGCGTCCCTGATCCCGGTGTGCCCATAGCGTCCCTGATCCCGATGTGTCCATAGCATCCCTGATCCCGGTGTGTCCATAGCATCCCTGATCCCGGTGTGTCCATAGCATCCCTGATCCCGGTGTGCCCATAGCATCCCTGATCCCGGTGTGTCCATAGCGTCCCTGATCCCGGTGTGTCCATAGCATCCCTGATCCCGGTGTCCCCATAGCATCCCTGATCCCGGTGTGCCCATAGCATCCCTGATCCCGGTGTGTCCATAGCATCCCTGATCCCGGTGTGCCCATAGCATCCCTGATCCCGGTGTGCCCATAGCATCCCTGATCCCGGTGTGTCCATAGCGTCCCTGATCCCGGTGTGTCCATAGCATCCCTGATCCCGGTGTGTCCATAGCATCCCAGATCCCGGTGTCCCCATAGCATCCCTGATCCCGGTGTGCCCATAGCGTCCCTGATCCCGGTGTGTCCATAGCGTCCCTGATCCCGGTGTGTCCATAGCATCCCTGATCCCGGTGTGTCCATAGCGTCCCTGATCCCGGTGTGCCCATAGCATCCCTGATCCCGGTGTGTCCATAGCATCCCTGATCCCGGTGTGCCCATAGCATCCCTGATCCCGGTGTGTCCATAGCATCCCTGATCCCGGTGTGCCCATAGCATCCCTGATCCCGGTGTGTCCATAGCATCCCTGATCCGGTGTGTCCATAGCGTCCCTGATCCCGGTGTGTCCATAGCATCCCTGATCCCGGTGTGCCCATAGCATCCCTGATCCCGGTGTGTCCATAGCATCCCCGATCCCGGTGTGTCCATAGCATCCCCGATCCCGGTGTGCCCATAGCGTCCCTGATCCCGGTGTGTCCATAGCATCCCTGATCCCGATGTGTCCATAGCATCCCTGATCCCGGTGTGTCCATAGCATCCCTGATCCCGGTGTGTCCATAGCATCCCTGATCCCGGTGTGTCCATAGCGTCCCTGATCCCGGTGTGTCCATAGCATCCCTGATCCCGGTGTGTCCATAGCATCCCTGATCCCGGAGTGTCCATAGCATCCCTGATCCCGGAGTGTCCATAGCATCCCTGATCCCGGTGTGTCCATAGCATCCCTGATCCCGGTGTGCCCATAGCATCCCTGATCCCGGTGTCCCCATAGCATCCCTGATCCCGGTGTGTCCATAGCATCCCTGATCCCGGTGTGTCCATAGCATCCCTGATCCCGGTGTGTCCATAGCATCCCCGATCCCGGTGTCCCCATAGCATCCCTGATCCCGGTGTGTCCATAGCATCCCTGATCCCGGTGTGTCCATAGCATCCCTGATCCCGGTGTGCCCATAGCATCCCTGATCCCGGTGTGTCCATAGCATCCCTGATCCCGGTGTGTCCATAGCGTCCCTGATCCCGGTGTGCCCATAGCATCCCTGATCCCGGTGTGTCCATAGCGTCCCTGATCCCGGTGTGCCCATAGCATCCCTGATCCCGGTGTGTCCATAGCATCCCTGATCCCGGTGTGTCCATAGCATCCCTGATCCCGGTGTGTCCATAGCATCCCTGATCCCGGTGTGCCCATAGCATCCCTGATCCCGGTGTGTCCATAGCATCCCTGATCCCGGTGTCCCCATAGCATCCCTGATCCCGGTGTGCCCATAGCATCCCTGATCCCGGTGTGTCCATAGCATCCCTGATCCCGGTGTGCCCATAGCATCCCTGATCCCGGTGTGTCCATAGCGTCCCTGATCCCGGTGTGTCCATAGCGTCCCTGATCCCGGTGTGTCCATAGCGTCCCTGATCCCGGTGTGTCCATAGCATCCCTGATCCCGGTGTGTCCATAGCATCCCTGATCCCGGTGTGCCCATAGCATCCCTGATCCCGGTGTGTCCATAGCATCCCTGATCCCGGTGTGTCCATAGCATCCCTGATCCCGGTGTGCCCATAGCATCCCTGATCCCGGTGTGTCCATAGCATCCCTGATCCCGGTGTGCCCATAGCATCCCTGATCCCGGTGTGTCCATAGCATCCCTGATCCCGGTGTGCCCATAGCATCCCTGATCCCGGTGTGTCCATAGCATCCCTGATCCCGGTGTGCCCATAGCATCCCTGATCCCGGTGTGTCCATAGCATCCCTGATCCGGGTGTGTCCATAGCATCCCTGATCCCGGTGTGTCCATAGCATCCCTGATCCCGGTGTGCCCATAGCATCCCTGATCCCGGTGTGCCCATAGCATCCCTGATCCCGGTGTGTCCATGGCATCCCTGATCCCGGTGTGCCCATAGCGTCCCTGATCCCGGTGTGCCCATAGCATCCCTGATCCCGGTGTGTCCATAGCATCCCTGATCCCGGTGTGTCCATAGCATCCCTGATCCCGGTGTGCCCATAGCATCCCTGATCCCGGTGTGCCCATAGCATCCCTGATCCCGGTGTGTCCATAGCGTCCCTGATCCCGGTGTGCCCATAGCATCCCTGATCCCGGTGTGTCCATAGCGTCCCTGATCCCGGTGTGCCCATAGCATCCCTGATCCCGGTGTGTCCATAGCATCCCTGATCCCGGTGTGTCCATAGCATCCCTGATCCCGGTGTGCCCATAGCATCCCTGATCCCGGTGTCCCCATAGCATCCCTGATCCCGGTGTGCCCATAGCATCCCTGATCCCGGTGTGTCCATAGCATCCCTGATCCCGGTGTGCCCATAGCATCCCTGATCCCGGTGTGTCCATAGCGTCCCTGATCCCGGTGTGTCCATAGCGTCCCTGATCCCGGTGTGTCCATAGCGTCCCTGATCCCGGTGTGTCCATAGCATCCCTGATCCCGGTGTGTCCATAGCATCCCTGATCCCGGTGTGTCCATAGCATCCCTGATCCCGGAGTGTCCATAGCATCCCTGATCCCGGTGTGTCCATAGCATCCCTGATCCCGGTGTGTCCATAGCATCCCTGATCCCGGTGTGTCCATAGCGTCCCTGATCCCGGTGTCCTCATAGCATCCCTGATCCCGGTGTGCCCATAGCATCCCTGATCCCGGTGTGTCCATAGCATCCCTGATCCCGGTGTGTCCATGGCATCCCTGATCCCGGTGTGTCCATAGCATCCCTGATCCCGGTGTGTCCATAGCGTCCCTGATCCCGGTGTCCCCATAGCATCCCTGATCCCGGTGTGCCCATAGCATCCCTGATCCCGGTGTGTCCATAGCATCCCTGATCCCGGTGTGTCCATAGCATCCCTGATCCCGGTGTGCCCATAGCATCCCTGATCCCGGTGTGTCCATAGCATCCCCGATCCCGGTGTGCCCATAGCATCCCCGATCCCGGTGTGCCCATAGCATCCCTGATCCCGGTGTGTCCATAGCATCCCTGATCCCGGTGTGCCCATAGCATCCCTGATCCCGGTGTGCCCATAGCATCCCCGATCCCGGTGTGCCCATAGCATCCCTGATCCCGGTGTGCCCATAGCATCCCTGATCCCGGTGTGTCCATAGCATCCCTGATCCCGGTGTGTCCATAGCATCCCTGATCCCGGTGTGTCCATAGCATCCCCGATCCCGGTGTGTCCATAGCATCCCTGATCCCGGTGTGTCCATAGCATCCCTGATCCCGGTGTGTTCATAGCATCCCTGATCCCGGTGTGCCCATAGCATCCCTGATCCCGGTGTGTCCATAGCATCCCTGATCCCGGTGTGTCCATAGCATCCCTGATCCCGGTGTGTCCATAGCATCCCCGATCCCGGTGTGTCCATAGCATCCCTGATCCCGGTGTGTCCATAGCATCCCTGATCCCGGTGTGTCCATAGCATCCCTGATCCCGGTGTGTCCATAGCATCCCTGATCCCGGTGTGCCCATAGCATCCCTGATCCCGGTGTGTCCATAGCATCCCTGATCCCGGTGTGTCCATAGCATCCCTGATCCCGGTGTGTCCATAGCATCCCTGATCCCGGTGTGTCCATAGCATCCCTGATCCCGGTGTGCCCATAGCATCCCTGATCCCGGTGTGCCCATAGCATCCCTGATCCCGGTGTGCCCATAGCATCCCTGATCCCGGTGTGTCCATAGCGTCCCTGATCCCGGTGTGTCCATAGCATCCCTGATCCCGGTGTGTCCATAGCGTCCCTGATCCCGGTGTCCCCATAGCATCCCTGATCCCGGTGTCCCCATAGCATCCCTGATCCCGGTGTGCCCATAGCATCCCTGATCCCGGTGTGTCCATAGCATCCCTGATCCCGGTGTGTCCATAGCATCCCTGATCCCGGTGTGCCCATAGCATCCCTGATCCCGGTGTGCCCATAGCATCCCTGATCCCGGTGTGTCCATAGCATCCCTGATCCCGGTGTGCCCATAGCATCCCTGATCCCGGTGTGTCCATAGCATCCCTGATCCCGGTGTGTCCATAGCATCCCTGATCCCGGTGTGTCCATAGCATCCCTGATCCCGGTGTGTCCATAGCGTCCCTGATCCCGGTGTGTCCATAGCGTCCCTGATCCCGGTGTCCCCATAGCATCCCTGATCCCGGTGTCCCCATAGCATCCCTGATCCCGGTGTCCCCATAGCATCCCTGATCCCGGTGTGTCCATAGCGTCCCTGATCCCGGTGTGTCCATAGCGTCCCTGATCCCGGTGTGCCCATAGCATCCCTGATCCCGGTGTGCCCATAGCATCCCTGATCCCGGTGTGCCCATAGCATCCCTGATCCCGGTGTGTCCATAGCATCCCTGATCCCGGTGTGTCCATAGCATCCCTGATCCCGGTGTGTCCATAGCATCCCTGATCCCGGTGTGCCCATAGCATCCCTGATCCCGGTGTGTCCATAGCGTCCCTGATCCCGGTGTGTCCATAGCATCCCTGATCCCGGTGTCCCCATAGCATCCCTGATCCCGGTGTGTCCATAGCATCCCTGATCCCGGTGTGCCCATAGCATCCCTGATCCCGGTGTGTCCATAGCATCCCTGATCCCGGTGTGCCCATAGCATCCCTGATCCCGGTGTGTGTCCATAGCATCCCTGATCCCGGTGTGTCCATAGCGTCCCTGATCCCGGTGTGTCCATAGCATCCCTGATCCCGGTGTCCCCATAGCATCCCTGATCCCGGTGTGTCCATAGCATCCCTGATCCCGGTGTGCCCATAGCATCCCTGATCCCGGTGTGTCCATAGCATCCCTGATCCCGGTGTGCCCATAGCATCCCTGATCCCGGTGTGTGTCCATAGCATCCCTGATCCCGGTGTGTCCATAGCATCCCTGATCCCGGTGTCTCCATGGCATCCCTGATCCCGGTGTGTCCATAGCATCCCTGATCCCGGTGTGTCCATAGCATCCCTGATCCCGGTGTGTCCATAGCATCCCTGATCCCGGTGTGTCCATAGCGTCCCTGATCCCGGTGTGTCCATAGCATCCCTGATCCCGGTGTGTCCATAGCGTCCCTGATCCCGGTGTGTCCATAGCATCCCTGATCCCGGTGTGTCCATAGCATCCCTGATCCCGGTGTGTCCATAGCATCCCTGATCCCGGTGTCCCCATAGCATCCCTGATCCCGGTGTGTCCATAGCATCCCTGATCCCGGTGTGTCCATAGCATCCCTGATCCCGGTGTGTCCATAGCATCCCTGATCCCGGTGTGTCCATAGCGTCCCTGATCCCGGTGTGTCCATAGCATCCCTGATCCCGGTGTGTCCATAGCGTCCCTGATCCCGGTGTCCCCATAGCATCCCCGATCCCGGTGTGCCCATAGCATCCCTGATCCCGGTGTGTCCATAGCGTCCCTGATCCCGGTGTGTCCATAGCGTCCCTGATCCCGGTGTGTCCATAGCGTCCCTGATCCCGGTGTGCCCATAGCGTCCCTGATCCCGGTGTCTCCATAGCATCCCTGATCCCGGTGTCCCCATAGCATCCCTGATCCCGGTGTGTCCATAGCGTCCCTGATCCCGGTGTGTCCATAGCATCCCTGATCCCGGTGTGTCCATAGCATCCCTGATCCCGGTGTGCCCATAGCATCCCTGATCCCGGTGTGTCCATAGCATCCCTGATCCCGGTGTGCCCATAGCATCCCTGATCCCGGTGTGTCCATAGCATCCCCGATCCCGGTGTGTCCATAGCATCCCTGATCCCGGTGTGTCCATAGCATCCCTGATCCCGGTGTGTCCATAGCGTCCCTGATCCCGGTGTGTCCATAGCATCCCTGATCCCGGTGTGTCCATAGCATCCCTGATCCCGGTGTGTCCATAGCATCCCTGATCCCGGTGTGTCCATAGCGTCCCTGATCCCGGTGTGCCCATAGCATCCCTGATCCCGGTGTGTCCATAGCATCCCTGATCCCGGTGTGTCCATAGCATCCCTGATCCCGGTGTCCCAATAGCATCCCCGATCCCGGTGTGCCCATAGCATCCCTGATCCCGGTGTGTCCATAGCATCCCTGATCCCGGTGTGCCCATAGCATCCCTGATCCCGGTGTGCCCATAGCATCCCTGATCCCGGTGTGCCCATAGCATCCCTGATCCCGGTGTGCCCATAGCATCCCTGATCCCGGTGTGTCCATAGCATCCCTGATCCCGGTGTGTCCATAGCATCCCTGATCCCGGTGTGTCCATAGCATCCCTGATCCCGGTGTGTCCATAGCGTCCCTGATCCCGGTGTGTCCATAGCATCCCTGATCCCGGTGTGTTCATAGCATCCCTGATCCCGGTGTGCCCATAGCGTCCCTGATCCCGGTGTGTCCATAGCGTCCCTGATCCCGGTGTGTCCATAGCATCCCTGATCCCGGTGTGCCCATAGCATCCCTGATCCCGGTGTGTCCATAGCATCCCTGATCCCGGTGTGTCCATAGCATCCCTGATCCCGGTGTCCCCATAGCATCCCTGATCCCGGTGTGTCCATAGCATCCCTGATCCCGGTGTGTCCATAGCATCCCTGATCCCGGTGTGCCCATAGCATCCCTGATCCCGGTGTGCCCATAGCATCCCTGATCCCGGTGTGCCCATAGCATCCCTGATCCCGGTGTGTCCATAGCATCCCTGATCCCGGTGTGTCCATAGCGTCCCTGATCCCGGTGTGTCCATAGCATCCCTGATCCCGGTGTGCCCATAGCATCCCTGATCCCGGTGTGTCCATAGCGTCCCTGATCCCGGTGTGCCCATAGCATCCCTGATCCCGGTGCCTCCATAGCATCCCTGATCCCGGTGTGCCCATAGCATCCCCGATCCCGGTGTGTCCATAGCATCCCCGATCCCGGTGTGTCCATAGCATCCCTTATCCCGGTGTGTCCATAGCATCCCTGATCCCGGTGTGCCCATAGCATCCCTGATCCCGGTGTGTGTCCATAGCATCCCTGATCCCGGTGTGCCCATAGCATCCCTGATCCCGGTGTGTCCATAGCATCCCTGATCCCGGTGTGTCCATAGCATCCCCGATCCCGGTGTGCCCATAGCATCCCCGATCCCGGTGTGCCCATAGCATCCCTGATCCCGGTGTGTCCATAGCATCCCTGATCCCGGTGTGTTCATAGCATCCCTGATCCCGGTGTGTCCATAGCATCCCTGATCCCGGTGTGTCCATAGCATCCCTGATCCCGGTGTGTCCATAGCATCCCTGATCCCGGTGTGTCCATGGCATCCCTGATCCCGGTGTGCCCATAGCGTCCCTGATCCCGGTGTGCCCATAGCATCCCTGATCCCGGTGTGTTCATAGCATCCCTGATCCCGGTGTGCCCATAGCATCCCTGATCCCGGTGTGTCCATAGCATCCCTGATCCCGGTGTGTCCATAGCATCCCTGATCCCGGTGTGTCCATAGCATCCCCGATCCCGGTGTGTCCATAGCATCCCTGATCCCGGTGTGTCCATAGCATCCCTGATCCCGGTGTGTCCATAGCATCCCTGATCCCGGTGTGTCCATAGCATCCCTGATCCCGGTGTGTCCATAGCATCCCTGATCCCGGTGTGCCCATAGCATCCCTGATCCCGGTGTGTCCATAGCATCCCTGATCCCGGTGTGTCCATAGCATCCCTGATCCCGGTGTGTCCATAGCATCCCTGATCCCGGTGTGTCCATAGCATCCCTGATCCCGGTGTGCCCATAGCATCCCTGATCCCGGTGTGCCCATAGCATCCCTGATCCCGGTGTGCCCATAGCATCCCTGATCCCGGTGTGTCCATAGCATCCCTGATCCCGGTGTGTCCATAGCATCCCTGATCCCGGTGTGTCCATAGCGTCCCTGATCCCGGTGTGTCCATAGCATCCCTGATCCCGGTGTGTCCATAGCATCCCTGATCCCGGTGTGTCCATAGCGTCCCTGATCCCGGTGTCCCCATAGCATCCCTGATCCCGGTGTCCCCATAGCATCCCTGATCCCGGTGTGCCCATAGCATCCCTGATCCCGGTGTGTCCATAGCATCCCTGATCCCGGTGTGTCCATAGCATCCCTGATCCCGGTGTGCCCATAGCATCCCTGATCCCGGTGTGCCCATAGCATCCCTGATCCCGGTGTGTCCATAGCATCCCTGATCCCGGTGTGCCCATAGCATCCCTGATCCCGGTGTGTCCATAGCATCCCTGATCCCGGTGTGTCCATGGCATCCCTGATCCCGGTGTGTCCATAGCATCCCTGATCCCGGTGTGTCCATAGCATCCCTGATCCCGGTGTGCCCATAGCATCCCTGATCCCGGTGTGTCCATAGCATCCCTGATCCCGGTGTGTCCATAGCGTCCCTGATCCCGGTGTGTCCATAGCATCCCTGATCCCGGTGTCCCCATAGCATCCCTGATCCCGGTGTCCCCATAGCATCCCTGATCCCGGTGTCCCCATAGCATCCCTGATCCCGGTGTGTCCATAGCATCCCTGATCCCGGTGTGTCCATAGCGTCCCTGATCCCGGTGTGCCCATAGCATCCCTGATCCCGGTGTGCCCATAGCATCCCTGATCCCGGTGTGCCCATAGCATCCCTGATCCCGGTGTGTCCATAGCATCCCTGATCCCGGTGTGTCCATAGCATCCCTGATCCCGGTGTGTCCATAGCATCCCTGATCCCGGTGTGCCCATAGCATCCCTGATCCCGGTGTGTCCATAGCATCCCTGATCCCGGTGTGTCCATAGCGTCCCTGATCCCGGTGTGTCCATAGCATCCCTGATCCCGGTGTCCCCATAGCATCCCTGATCCCGGTGTGTCCATAGCATCCCTGATCCCGGTGTGCCCATAGCATCCCTGATCCCGGTGTGTCCATAGCATCCCTGATCCCGGTGTGCCCATAGCATCCCTGATCCCGGTGTGTGTCCATAGCATCCCTGATCCCGGTGTCTCCATGGCATCCCTGATCCCGGTGTGTCCATAGCATCCCTGATCCCGGTGTGTCCATAGCATCCCTGATCCCGGTGTGCCCATAGCATCCCTGATCCCGGTGTCCCCATAGCGTCCCTGATCCCGGTGTGTCCATAGCATCCCTGATCCCGGTGTGTCCATAGCGTCCCTGATCCCGGTGTGTCCATAGCATCCCTGATCCCGGTGTGTCCATAGCATCCCTGATCCCGGTGTGTCCATAGCATCCCTGATCCCGGTGTCCCCATAGCATCCCTGATCCCGGTGTGTCCATAGCATCCCTGATCCCGGTGTGTCCATAGCATCCCTGATCCCGGTGTCTCCATGGCATCCCTGATCCCGGTGTGTCCATAGCATCCCTGATCCCGGTGTGTCCATAGCATCCCTGATCCCGGTGTGCCCATAGCATCCCTGATCCCGGTGTCCCCATAGCGTCCCTGATCCCGGTGTGTCCATAGCATCCCTGATCCCGGTGTGTCCATAGCGTCCCTGATCCCGGTGTGTCCATAGCATCCCTGATCCCGGTGTGTCCATAGCATCCCTGATCCCGGTGTGCCCATAGCGTCCCTGATCCCGGTGTGTCCATAGCATCCCTGATCCCGGTGTGCCCATAGCATCCCTGATCCCGGTGTGCCCATAGCATCCCTGATCCCGGTGTGTCCATGGCATCCCTGATCCCGGTGTGCCCATAGCGTCCCTGATCCCGGTGTGCCCATAGCATCCCTGATCCCGGTGTGTCCATAGCATCCCTGATCCCGGTGTGTCCATAGCATCCCTGATCCCGGTGTGTCCATAGCGTCCCTGATCCCGGTGTGTCCATAGCATCCCTGATCCCGGTGTGTCCATAGCGTCCCTGATCCCGGTGTGTCCATAGCGTCCCTGATCCCGGTGTCCCCATAGCATCCCTGATCCCGGTGTCTCCATAGCATCCCTGATCCCGGTGTGTCCATAGCATCCCCGATCCCGGTGTGCCCATAGCATCCCTGATCCCGGTGTGTCCATAGCGTCCCTGATCCCGGTGTGTCCATAGCGTCCCTGATCCCGGTGTGTCCATAGCGTCCCTGATCCCGGTGTGCCCATAGCGTCCCTGATCCCGGTGTCTCCATAGCATCCCTGATCCCGGTGTCCCCATAGCATCCCTGATCCCGGTGTGTCCATAGCGTCCCTGATCCCGGTGTGTCCATAGCATCCCTGATCCCGGTGTGTCCATAGCATCCCTGATCCCGGTGTGCCCATAGCATCCCTGATCCCGGTGTGTCCATAGCATCCCTGATCCCGGTGTGCCCATAGCATCCCTGATCCCGGTGTGTCCATAGCATCCCCGATCCCGGTGTGTCCATAGCATCCCTGATCCCGGTGTGTCCATAGCATCCCTGATCCCGGTGTGTCCATAGCGTCCCTGATCCCGGTGTGTCCATAGCATCCCTGATCCCGGTGTGTCCATAGCATCCCTGATCCCGGTGTGTCCATAGCATCCCTGATCCCGGTGTGTCCATAGCGTCCCTGATCCCGGTGTGCCCATAGCATCCCTGATCCCGGTGTGTCCATAGCATCCCTGATCCCGGTGTGTCCATAGCATCCCTGATCCCGGTGTCCCAATAGCATCCCCGATCCCGGTGTGCCCATAGCATCCCTGATCCCGGTGTGTCCATAGCATCCCTGATCCCGGTGTGCCCATAGCATCCCTGATCCCGGTGTGCCCATAGCATCCCTGATCCCGGTGTGCCCATAGCATCCCTGATCCCGGTGTGCCCATAGCATCCCTGATCCCGGTGTGTCCATAGCATCCCTGATCCCGGTGTGTCCATAGCATCCCTGATCCCGGTGTGTCCATAGCATCCCTGATCCCGGTGTGTCCATAGCGTCCCTGATCCCGGTGTGTCCATAGCATCCCTGATCCCGGTGTGTTCATAGCATCCCTGATCCCGGTGTGCCCATAGCGTCCCTGATCCCGGTGTGTCCATAGCGTCCCTGATCCCGGTGTGTCCATAGCATCCCTGATCCCGGTGTGCCCATAGCATCCCTGATCCCGGTGTGTCCATAGCATCCCTGATCCCGGTGTGTCCATAGCATCCCTGATCCCGGTGTCCCCATAGCATCCCTGATCCCGGTGTGTCCATAGCATCCCTGATCCCGGTGTGTCCATAGCATCCCTGATCCCGGTGTGCCCATAGCATCCCTGATCCCGGTGTGCCCATAGCATCCCTGATCCCGGTGTGCCCATAGCATCCCTGATCCCGGTGTGTCCATAGCATCCCTGATCCCGGTGTGTCCATAGCGTCCCTGATCCCGGTGTGTCCATAGCATCCCTGATCCCGGTGTGCCCATAGCATCCCTGATCCCGGTGTGTCCATAGCGTCCCTGATCCCGGTGTGCCCATAGCATCCCTGATCCCGGTGCCTCCATAGCATCCCTGATCCCGGTGTGCCCATAGCATCCCCGATCCCGGTGTGTCCATAGCATCCCCGATCCCGGTGTGTCCATAGCATCCCTTATCCCGGTGTGTCCATAGCATCCCTGATCCCGGTGTGCCCATAGCATCCCTGATCCCGGTGTGTGTCCATAGCATCCCTGATCCCGGTGTGCCCATAGCATCCCTGATCCCGGTGTGTCCATAGCATCCCTGATCCCGGTGTGTCCATAGCATCCCCGATCCCGGTGTGCCCATAGCATCCCCGATCCCGGTGTGCCCATAGCATCCCTGATCCCGGTGTGTCCATAGCATCCCTGATCCCGGTGTGCCCATAGCATCCCTGATCCCGGTGTGTCCATAGCATCCCTGATCCCGGTGTGTCCATAGCATCCCTGATCCCGGTGTGCCCATAGCATCCCTGATCCCGGTGTGTCCATAGCATCCCTGATCCCGGTGTGCCCATAGCATCCCCGATCCCGGTGTGCCCATAGCATCCCTGATCCCGGTGTGCCCATAGCATCCCTGATCCCGGTGTGTCCATAGCATCCCTGATCCCGGTGTGTCCATAGCATCCCTGATCCCGGTGTGCCCATAGCATCCCTGATCCCGGTGTGTCCATAGCATCCCTGATCCCGGTGTGTCCATAGCATCCCTGATCCCGGTGTGTCCATAGCATCCCTGATCCCGGTGTCTCCATAGCATCCCTGATCCCGGTGTGTCCATAGCGTCCCTGATCCCGGTGTGCCCATAGCATCCCTGATCCCGGTGTGCCCATAGCATCCCTGATCCCGGTGTCCCCATAGCGTCCCTGATCCCGGTGTGTCCATAGCATCCCTGATCCCGGTGTGTCCATAGCATCCCTGATCCCGGTGTGCCCATAGCATCCCTGATCCCGGTGTGTCCATAGCATCCCTGATCCCGGTGTGCCCATAGCATCCCTGATCCCGGTGTGTCCATAGCGTCCCTGATCCCGGTGTGCCCATAGCATCCCTGATCCCGGTGTGCCCATAGCATCCCTGATCCCGGTGTGTCCATAGCATCCCCGATCCCGGTGTGCCCATAGCATCCCTGATCCCGGTGTGCCCATAGCATCCCTGATCCCGGTGTGTCCATAGCATCCCTGATCCCGGTGTGTCCATAGCATCCCTGATCCCGGTGTGCCCATAGCATCCCTGATCCCGGTGTGCCCATAGCATCCCTGATCCCGGTGTGTCCATAGCGTCCCTGATCCCGGTGTGTCCATAGCATCCCCGATCCCGGTGTGCCCATAGCATCCCTGATCCCGGTGTGCCCATAGCATCCCTGATCCCGGTGTGTCCATAGCATCCCTGATCCCGGTGTGTCCATAGCATCCCCGATCCCGGTGTGTCCATAGCATCCCTGATCCCGGTGTGCCCATAGCATCCCCGATCCCGGTGTGTCCATAGCATCCCCGATCCCGGTGTGCCCATAGCATCCCCGATCCCGGTGTGTCCATAGCATCCCCGATCCCGGTGTGTCCATAGCATCCCTGATCCCGGTGTGTCCATAGCATCCCTGATCCCGGTGTGTCCATAGCATCCCTGATCCCGGTGTGTCCATAGCATCCCTGATCCCGGTGTGCCCATAGCATCCCTGATCCCGGTGTGTCCATAGCATCCCTGATCCCGGTGTGTCCATAGCATCCCTGATCCCGGTGTGTCCATAGCGTCCCTGATCCCGGTGTGTCCATAGCATCCCCGATCCCGGTGTGTCCATAGCATCCCTGATCCCGGTGTGTCCATAGCATCCCTGATCCCGGTGTGCCCATAGCATCCCTGATCCCGGTGTGCCCATAGCATCCCTGATCCCGGTGTGTCCATAGCGTCCCTGATCCCGGTGTCTCCATAGCATCCCTGATCCCGGTGTGCCCACAGCGTCCCTGATCCCGGTGTGCCCATAGCATCCCTGATCCCGGTGTGTCCATAGCATCCCCGATCCCGGTGTGTCCATAGCATCCCTGATCCCGGTGTGTCCATAGCATCCCTGATCCCGGTGTCTCCATAGCATCCCCGATCCCGGTGTGCCCATAGCGTCCCTGATCCCGGTGTGTCCATAGCATCCCTGATCCCGGTGTGTCCATAGCATCCCTGATCCCGGTGTCTCCATAGCGTCCCTGATCCCGGTGTGTCCATAGCATCCCTGATCCCGGTGTGTCCATAGCATCCCTGATCCCGGTGTGCCCATAGCATCCCTGATCCCGGTGTGTCCATAGCATCCCCGATCCCGGTGTGTCCATAGCATCCCCGATCCCGGTGTGCCCATAGCGTCCCTGATCCCGGTGTGTCCATAGCATCCCTGATCCCGGTGTGTCCATAGCGTCCCTGATCCCGGTGTGTCCATAGCATCCCTGATCCCGGTGTGTCCATAGCATCCCTGATCCCGGTGTGTCCATAGCGTCCCTGATCCCGGTGTGTCCATAGCGTCCCTGATCCCGGTGTGTCCATAGCGTCCCTGATCCCGGTGTGTCCATAGCGTCCCTGATCCCGGTGTGTCCATAGCATCCCTGATCCCGGTGTGTCCATAGCATCCCTGATCCCGGTGTGTCCATAGCATCCCTGATCCCGGAGTGTCCATAGCATCCCTGATCCCGGTGTGTCCATAGCATCCCTGATCCCGGTGTGCCCATAGCATCCCTGATCCCGGTGTGTCCATAGCATCCCTGATCCCGGTGTGTCCATGGCATCCCTGATCCCGGTGTGTCCATAGCATCCCTGATCCCGGTGTGCCCATAGCATCCCTGATCCCGGTGTGTCCATAGCATCCCCGATCCCGGTGTGCCCATAGCATCCCTGATCCCGGTGTGCCCATAGCATCCCTGATCCCGGTGTGCCCATAGCATCCCTGATCCCGGTGTGTTCATAGCATCCCTGATCCCGGTGTGCCCATAGCATCCCCGATCCCGGTGTGTCCATAGCATCCCTGATCCCGGTGTGTCCATAGCATCCCTGATCCCGGTGTGTCCATAGCGTCCCTGATCCCGGTGTGTCCATAGCATCCCTGATCCCGGTGTGTCCATAGCATCCCTGATCCCGGTGTGTCCATAGCGTCCCTGATCCCGGTGTCCCCATAGCATCCCTGATCCCGGTGTCCCCATAGCATCCCTGATCCCGGTGTGCCCATAGCATCCCTGATCCCGGTGTGTCCATAGCATCCCTGATCCCGGTGTGTCCATAGCATCCCTGATCCCGGTGTGCCCATAGCATCCCTGATCCCGGTGTGTCCATAGCATCCCTGATCCCGGTGTGTCCATAGCATCCCTGATCCCGGTGTGTCCATAGCGTCCCTGATCCCGGTGTGTCCATAGCGTCCCTGATCCCGGTGTGTCCATAGCATCCCTGATCCCGGTGTGTCCATAGCATCCCTGATCCCGGTGTCCCCATAGCATCCCTGATCCCGGTGTGTCCATAGCGTCCCTGATCCCGGTGTGTCCATAGCGTCCCTGATCCCGGTGTGTCCATAGCATCCCTGATCCCGGTGTGTCCATAGCATCCCTGATCCCGGTGTCCCCATAGCATCCCTGATCCCGGTGTGTCCATAGCATCCCTGATCCCGGTGTGCCCATAGCATCCCTGATCCCGGTGTGTCCATAGCATCCCTGATCCCGGTGTGTCCATAGCATCCCTGATCCCGGTGTGTCCATAGCGTCCCTGATCCCGGTGTGTCCATAGCATCCCTGATCCCGGTGTCCCCATAGCATCCCTGATCCCGGTGTGTCCATAGCATCCCTGATCCCGGTGTGCCCATAGCATCCCTGATCCCGGTGTGTCCATAGCATCCCTGATCCCGGTGTGCCCATAGCATCCCTGATCCCGGTGTGCCCATAGCATCCCTGATCCCGGTGTGTCCATAGCATCCCTGATCCCGGTGTGTCCATAGCATCCCTGATCCCGGTGTGCCCATAGCATCCCTGATCCCGGTGTGTGTCCATAGCATCCCTGATCCCGGTGTCTCCATGGCATCCCTGATCCCGGTGTGTCCATAGCATCCCTGATCCCGGTGTGTCCATAGCATCCCTGATCCCGGTGTGCCCATAGCATCCCTGATCCCGGTGTCCCCATAGCATCCCTGATCCCGGTGTGTCCATAGCATCCCTGATCCCGGTGTGTCCATAGCATCCCTGATCCCGGTGTGTCCATAGCGTCCCTGATCCCGGTGTGTCCATAGCATCCCTGATCCCGGTGTGCCCATAGCATCCCTGATCCCGGTGTGTCCATGGCATCCCTGATCCCGGTGTGCCCATAGCGTCCCTGATCCCGGTGTCTCCATAGCATCCCTGATCCCGGTGTGTCCATAGCATCCCTGATCCCGGTGTGCCCATAGCATCCCTGATCCCGGTGTGTCCATAGCATCCCTGATCCCGGTGTGTCCATAGCATCCCTGATCCCGGTGTGCCCATAGCATCCCTGATCCCGGTGTGTCCATAGCATCCCTGATCCCGGTGTCCCCATAGCATCCCTGATCCCGGTGTGCCCATAGCATCCCTGATCCCGGTGTGCCCATAGCATCCCTGATCCCGGTGTCTCCATAGCATCCCTGATCCCGGTGTGTCCATAGCATCCCTGATCCCGGTGTGTCCATAGCATCCCCGATCCCGGTGTGCCCATAGCATCCCTGATCCCGGTGTGTCCATAGCATCCCTGATCCCGGTGTGTCCATAGCATCCCTGATCCCGGTGTGTCCATAGCATCCCTGATCCCGGTGTGCCCATAGCATCCCTGATCCCGGTGTGCCCATAGCATCCCTGATCCCGGTGTGTCCATAGCATCCCTGATCCCGGTGTGTCCATAGCATCCCTGATCCCGGTGTCCCCATAGCATCCCCGATCCCGGTGTGTCCATAGCATCCCTGATCCCGGTGTGTCCATAGCATCCCTGATCCCGGTGTCCCCATAGCATCCCTGATCCCGGTGTGCCCATAGCATCCCTGATCCCGGTGTGCCCATAGCATCCCTGATCCCGGTGTCTCCATGGCATCCCTGATCCCGGTGTGTCCATAGCATCCCTGATCCCGGTGTGTCCATAGCATCCCTGATCCCGGTGTGTCCATAGCATCCCTGATCCCGGTGTGCCCATAGCGTCCCTGATCCCGGAGTGCCCATAGCATCCCTGATCCCGGTGTGTCCATAGCATCCCTGATCCCGGTGTGTCCATAGCATCCCTGATCCCGGTGTCCCCATAGCATCCCTGATCCCGGTGTCCCCATAGCATCCCTGATCCCGGTGTCTCCATAGCATCCCTGATCCCGGTGTGCCCATAGCGTCCCTGATCCCGGTGTGTCCATAGCATCCCTGATCCCGGTGTGTCCATAGCATCCCTGATCCCGGTGTGTCCATAGCGTCCCTGATCCCGGTGTCTCCATAGCATCCCTGATCCCGGTGTGCCCATAGCGTCCCTGATCCCGGTGTGTCCATAGCATCCCTGATCCCGGTGTGTCCATAGCATCCCTGATCCCGGTGTGTCCATAGCATCCCTGATCCCGGTGTGCCCATAGCGTCCCTGATCCCGGTGTGTCCATAGCATCCCTGATCCCGGTGTGTCCATAGCATCCCTGATCCCGGTGTCTCCATAGCATCCCTGATCCCGGTGTCCCCATAGCATCCCTGATCCCGGTGTGCCCATAGCATCCCTGATCCCGGTGTGCCCATAGCATCCCTGATCCCGGTGTGTCCATAGCATCCCTGATCCCGGTGTGTCCATAGCATCCCTGATCCCGGTGTGTCCATAGCATCCCTGATCCCGGTGTCTCCATAGCATCCCTGATCCCGGTGTCCCCATAGCATCCCTGATCCCGGTGTGCCCATAGCATCCCTGATCCCGGTGTGTCCATAGCATCCCTGATCCCAGTGTGTCCATAGCATCCCTGATCCCGGTGTGCCCATAGCATCCCTGATCCCGGTGTCCCCATAGCATCCCTGATCCCGGTGTCTCCATAGCATCCCTGATCCCGGTGTGTCCATAGCATCCCTGATCCCGGTGTGTCCATAGCGTCCCTGATCCCGGTGTCCCCATAGCATCCCTGATCCCGGTGTCCCCATAGCATCCCTGATCCCGGTGTCCCCATAGCATCCCTGATCCCGGTGTATCCATAGCATCCCTGATCCCGGTGTGTCCATAGCATCCCTGATCCCGGTGTCCCCATAGCATCCCAGATTCCCGAGGATGGGCCAAAATTGGGTCGGGGGCTTTCAGAATGAGTGCAAATAAGCCAAAATTAGGGAAAAATATCCCTACGGAATAGCGCTGGGAAGACGCTGAACACACGTTCCGCCTCCCCCTCCGGCTTTGTTTTTCTCTCTCGTTATCGACTCAACCTCCTGAGTGGAAGATGAGTCGGCAGAGCCTCCGACGCTCCCTTTATCCAAGGAAAATTCCCATGGGATGTACGGGAACCGTGGCTTTCCTCTCCTCTCGCCTTCCCTGTGTCCCACCTTGGGGATCCCGGCTCCTGGCGAGGGGATGCAGGGATGCCGGGCAATGGGAAAGGGCTGTTTGCAGGGATGCAGGAATGCTGGGGAATGGGAAAGGGGGGATGCAGGGATACAGGGATGACGAGAAATGGGAAAGGGGGTTTGCAGGAATGATGAGGAATGGGAAAGGGGGTTTGCAGGGATGCAAGGATGACGAGGAATGGGGAAGGGCTGTTTGCAGGGATGCAGGGATGCCAAGGAATGGGAAAAGGCTGTTTGCAGGGATGCAGGGATGCCCTGCAATGGGAAAGAGGGGTTTTCAGGGATGCAGGGATGCCGGGGAATGGGAAAGGGCTGTTTGCAGGGATGCAGGGATGCCGGGGAATGGGAAAGGGGGGATGCAGGGATGTAGGGATACCGGGGAATGGGAAAGGGCTGTTTGCAGGGATGAAGGGATGCCGGTCAATGGGAAAGGGCTGTTTGCAGGGATGCAGGGATGCCGGGCAATGGGAAAGGGCTTTTTGCAGGGGTGCCGAAGAAAGGGAAAGGGGGTTTTCAGGGATGCAAGGATGCCGGGCAATGGGAAAGGGCTGTTTGCAGGGATGCAGGGATGCCGGGCAATGGGAAAGGGCTGTTTGCAGGGATGCAGGGATGCCGGGCAATGGGAAAGGGCTGTTTGCAGGGATGCAGGGATGCCGGGGAATGGGAAAGGGCTGTTTGCAGGGATGTAGGGATGCCGGGGAATGGGAAAGGGCTGTTTGCAGGGATGTAGGGATGCCGGGCAATGGGAAAGGGCTGTTTGCAGGGATGCAGGGATGCTCTGCAATGGGAAAGGGCTGTTTGCAGGGATGCAGGGATGCTCTGCAATGGGAAAGGGCTGTTTGCAGGGATGCAGGGATGCTCTGCAATGGGAAAGGGCTGTTTGCAGGGATGCAGGGATGCCGGGCAATGGGAAAGGGCTGTTTGCAGGGATGCAGGGATGCCGGGGAATGGGAAAGGGCTGTTTGCAGGGATGTAGGGATGCCGGGCAATGGGAAAGGGCTGTTTGCAGGGATGCAGGGATACCGGGCAATGGGAAAGGGCTGTTTGCAGGGATGTAGGGATGCTCTGCAATGGGAAAGGGCTGTTTGCAGGGATGCAGGGATGCCGGGGAATGGGAAAGGGCTGTTTGCAGGGATGTAGGGATGCCGGGGAATGGGAAAGGGCTGTTTGCAGGGATGCAGGGATGCCGGGCAATGGGAAAGGGCTGTTTTCAGGGATGCAGGGATGCTGAGGAATGGGAAAGGGCTGTTTGCAGGGATGTAGGGATGCCGGGCAATGGGAAAGGGCTGTTTGCAGGGATACAGGGATGCCGGGCAATGGGAAAGGGCTGTTTGCAGGGATGTAGGGATGCCGGGCAATGGGAAAGGGCTGTTTGCAGGGATGTAGGGATGCCGGGCAATGGGAAAGGGCTGTTTGCAGGGATGCAGGGATGCTCTGCAATGGGAAAGGGCTGTTTGCAGGGATGCAGGGATGCCGGGCAATGGGAAAGGGCTGTTTGCAGGGATACAGGGATGCCGGGCAATGGGAAAGGGCTGTTTGCAGGGATGCAGGGATGCCGGGCAATGGGAAAGGGCTGTTTGCAGGGATACAGGGATGCCGGGCAATGGGAAAGGGCTGTTTGCAGGGATACAGGGATGCCGGGCAATGGGAAAGGGCGTTTGCAGGGATGCAGGGATGCTCTGCAATGGGAAAGGGCTGTTTGCAGGGATGTAGGGATGCTCTGCAATGGGAAAGGGCTGTTTACAGGGATATAGGGATGCTGAGGAATGGGAAAGGGCTGTTTGCAGGGATGCAGGGATGCTGAGGAATGGGAAAGGGCTGTTTGCAGGGATGCAGGGATGCCGGGCAATGGGAAAGGGCTGTTTGCAGGGATGCAGGGATGCCGGGCAATGGGAAAGGGCTGTTTGCAGGGATGCAGGGATGCCGGGCAATGGGAAAGGGCTGTTTGCAGGGATGCAGGGATGCTCTGCAATGGGAAAGGGCTGTTTGCAGGGATGCAGGGATGCCGGGCAATGGGAAAGGGCTGTTTGCAGGGATACAGGGATGCCGGGCAATGGGAAAGGGCTGTTTGCAGGGATGCAGGGATGCCGGGCAATGGGAAAGGGCTGTTTGCAGGGATACAGGGATGCCGGGCAATGGGAAAGGGCTGTTTGCAGGGATGCAGGGATGCCGGGCAATGGGAAAGGGCGTTTGCAGGGATGCAGGGATGCTCTGCAATGGGAAAGGGCTGTTTGCAGGGATGTAGGGATGCTCTGCAATGGGAAAGGGCTGTTTACAGGGATATAGGGATGCTGAGGAATGGGAAAGGGCTGTTTGCAGGGATGCAGGGATGCTGAGGAATGGGAAAGGGCTGTTTGCAGGGATGCAGGGATGCCGGGCAATGGGAAAGGGCTGTTTGCAGGGATGCAGGGATGCCGGGCAATGGGAAAGGGCTGTTTGCAGGGATGTAGGGATACCGGGGAATGGGAAAGGGTTGTTTGCAGGGATGCAGGGATGCCGGGCAATGGGAAAGGGCTGTTTGCAGGGATGTAGGGATACCGGGGAATGGGAAAGGGCTGTTTGCAGGGATGCAGGGATGCCGAGGAATGGGAAAGGGAGGTTGCAGGAATGCTGAGCAATGGGGATGGGAGGTTGTGAAGCTGCAGGGATGCTGTTCCATGAGGATTTGAAGGTTCCAGGGATGCTCTGCAATGGCGATGGGGATTTTTCAGGGATGCAGGGATGCCGGGCAATACAGACTGGGATTTGCAGGGCTGCAGGGCAATGAAGATCTGCAGCATTCCAGGGATGCTGTGCAATGGCCATGGGGATTTGCAGGGATGCAGGGATGCCGGGCAATGAGGATTTGCAGGGATGCTGAGGAACGGGGATGGGGGTTTGCAGAGTTCCAGGGATAATGTGCAATAGTGATGGGAATTCACGGGCTCGCAGGGACGCTGTGCAGTGGGAAAGGGCACTTGCAGGGATGCAGGGATGCTGTGCAATGGGGATTTGCAGCCCTGCTGAGATGCTCTGTAGTGGGGATGAGGATTTGCAGGGCTGCAGGAACGCTGTGTAATGGGAAGGGGCATTTGCAGGGCTGCAGGGATGGCATGCAAGGAGGATTTGCAGGGATGAATGGACGCTGTGCAGTGGGGATGGGGATCTGCAGCCTCGCAGGGACACTGTGCAGTGGGGATGGGGATCTGCAGCCTCACAGGGACGCTGTGCAGTGGGAAAGGGCATTTGCAGGGATGCAGGGATGCTGTGCAATGGGGATGGGGATCTGCAGCCTCGCAGGGACGCTGTGCAGTGGGAAAGGGCACTTGCAGGGCTGCAGGGATGCTGTGCAATGGGGATTTGCAGCCGTGCTGAGATGCTCTGTAGTTTCGATGAGGATTTGCAGGGCTGCAGGAATGCTGTGCAATGGGAAGGGGCATTTGCAGGGCTGCAGGGATGCCGTGCAAGGAGGATTTGCAGGGATGCAGGGACACTGTGCAGTGCAGATGGGGATCTGCAGCCTCACAGGGACACTGTGCAGTGGGAAAGGGCATTTGCAGGGATGCAGGGATGCTGTGCAATGGGGATTTGCAGCTGTGCTGAGATGTTCTGTAGTTTTGATGAGGATTTGCAGGGCTGCAGGGATGCTGTGTGATGGGAAGGGGCATTTGCAGGGCTGCAGGGATGCCGTGCAAGGAGGATTTGCAGGGATGCAGGGATGCTGTGCAGTGGGGATGGGGATCTGCAGCCTCGCAGGGACACTGTGCAGTGGGGATGGGGATCTGCAGGGATGCAGGGATGCTGTGCAGTGCAGATGGGGATCTGCAGCCTCGCAGGGACACTGTGCAGTGGGAAAGGGCATTTGCAGGGCTGCAGGGATGCTGTGCAATGGGGATTTGCAGCTTTGCTGAGATGCTCTGTAGTGGGGGCGAGGATTTGCAGCCCTGCAGGAACGCTGTGCAATGGGAAGGGGCATTTGCAGGGCTGCAGGGACACTGTGCGATGGGAAGGGGCATTTGCAGGGCTGCAGGGATGCCGTGCAAGGAGGATTTGCAGGGATGCATGGACACTGTGCAGTGCAGATGGGGATCTGCAGCCTCACAGGGACACTGTGCAGTGGGAAAGGGCATTTGCAGGGATGCAGGGATGCTGTGCAATGGGGATTTGCAGCTGTGCTGAGATGTTCTGTAGTTTTGATGAGGATTTGCAGGGCTGCAGGGATGCTGTGTGATGGGAAGGGGCATTTGCAGGGCTGCAGGGATGCCGTGCAAGGAGGATTTGCAGGGATGCAGGGACGCTGTGCAGTGCAGATGGGGATCTGCAGCCTCACAGGGACACTGTGCAGTGGGAAAGGGCATTTGCAGGGATGCAGGGATGCTGTGCAACGGGAAAGGGCACTTGCAGGGATGCAGGGACGCTGTGCAATGGGGATTTGCAGCCGTGCTGAGATGCTCTGTAGTGGGGATGAGGATTTGCAGGGCTGCAGGGATGCTGTGTGATGGGAAGGGGCATTTGCAGGGCTGCAGGGATGCCGTGCAAGGAGGATTTGCAGGGATGCATGGACACTGTGCAGTGCAGATGGGGATCTGCAGCCTCACAGGGACACTGTGCAGTGGGAAAGGGCATTTGCAGGGATGCAGGGATGCTGTGCAATGGGGATTTGCAGCTGTGCTGAGATGTTCTGTAGTTTTGATGAGGATTTGCAGGGCTGCAGGGATGCTGTGTGATGGGAAGGGGCATTTGCAGGGCTGCAGGGATGCTCTGCAAGGAGGATTTGCAGGGATGCAGGGACGCTGTGCAGTGCAGATGGGGATCTGCAGCCTCGCAGGGACACTGTGCAGTGGGGATGGGGATCTGCAGGGATGCAGGGACGCTGTGCAGTGCAGATGGGGATCTGCAGCCTCGCAGGGACACTGTGCAGTGGGAAAGGGCATTTGCAGGGATGCAGGGATGCTGTGCAATGGGGATTTGCAGCCGTGCTGAGATGCTCTGTAGTGGAGATGAGGATGTGCAGGGCTGCAGGAATGCTGTGCGATGGGAAGGGGCATTTGCACGGCTGCAGGGATGGCATGCAAGGAGGATTTGCAGGGCTGCAGTGCTGCTGTGCAGTGGGGATGGGGATCTGCAGGGATGCAGGGATGCTGTGCAGTGCGGATGGGGATCTGCAGGGATGCAGGGGTGCTGTGCAATGGGAAAGGGCATTTGCAGGGATGCTGTGCAATGGGGATCTGCAGCCTCGCAGGGATGCTGTGCAGTGGGGATGGGGATCTGCAGCCCTGCAGGAACGCTGTGCGATGGGAAGGGGGATTTGCAGGGCTGCAGGGATGCCGTGCAGTGGGGATGGGGATCTGCAGCCTCGCAGCGATGCAATACAACGCTGATTTGCAGCCTTGCAGCTCCCCAGCTGCTCCGCACAGGGTTGGGCCGCATTCCTGCCGCTCCCCGCATCCCGCAGCGCTGCTCTTGCACCGTGGCAGCGGCGGCAGCTGCGAGCTCAGGACCAAAGTTGAATCTCCTTTTCCCCTCCGCCGTTGCTCCGCGCCCTATTTCGGGGTTCGCCGTGTTTGCCGAGCAAACAGACGGCACCTGGCGATGCCGCGGTGACGCCGGCGCCGTATCCTGCACCTCCGGCCCATGGAGGCGTAGGTCCGTAATTCCCCAGCGGTGACAGCGGCTCCAAAGCAAACACAGCGCGGAGCGTCGCCGCCCGCCAGGATCCGTCCCTTGGAGGCACGCGGCACCGCTCGCCGGCGTCGAGCTCGGCACATGCCATACCCGGGGGGTTTTTGGGGGGTCGATGTATGAGCAAATCCGAGCCGGTGGGGGTCAGCCGGGGGGTGTCGGGGGTGTCAGAGGTGCAGGATGGATAAGGGGTGCCCTGCATGGGAGGGAAGGGGCGTCACGGCCTCTGTGGGTGCTGAGATCCATCTGTGGGTGCTGAGATGCGTCTGTGGGTGCTGAGATGGATCTGTGGGTGCTGAGATCCATCAGTGGGTGCTGAGATGCATCTGTGGGTGCTGAGATGGGTCTGTGGGTGCTGAGATCCGTCTGTGGGTACTGAGATCCATCTGTGGGTGCTGAGATGCATCTGTGGGTGCTGAGATGGCTCTGTGGGTGCTGAGATGCATCAGTGGGTGCTGAGATGGAGCTGTGGGTGCTGAGATGCATCAGTGGGTGCTGAGATGGCTCTGTGGGTGCTGAGATCCATCTGTGGGTGCTGAGATGGCTCTGTGGGTGCTGAGATGGAGCTGTGGGTGCTGAGATGCATCTGTGGGTGCTGAGATCCATCTGTGGGTGCTGAGATGCATCTGTGGGTGCTGAGATCCATCTGTGGGTGCTGAGATGCATCTGTGGGTGCTGAGATCCATCTGTGGGTGCTGAGATCCATCAGTGGGTGCTGAGATCCATCTGTGGGTGCTGAGATGCATCTGTGGGTGCTGAGATGGGGCTGTGGGTGCTGAGATCCATCAGTGGGTGCTGAGATCCATCCGTGGGTGCTGAGATGCATCTGTGGGTGCTGAGATGGGGCTGTGGGTGCTGAGATGGAGCTGTGGGTGCTGAGATACATCTGTGGGTGCTGAGATCCATCAGTGGGTACTGAGATCCATCTGTGGGTGCTGAGATCCATCTGTGGGTGCTGAGATGGCTCTGTGGGTGCTGAGATGCATCAGTGGGTGCTGAGATGCATCTGTGGGTGCTGAGATCCATCTGTGGGTGCTGAGATGCATCTGTGGGTGCTGAGATCCATCTGTGGGTGCTGAGATGCATCTGTGGGTGCTGAGATCCATCTGTGGGTGCTGAGATGGGGCTGTGGGTGCTGAGATCCATCAGTGGGTGCTGAGATCCATCTGTGGGTGCTGAGATCCATCAGTGGGTGCTGAGATCCATCCGTGGGTGCTGAGATCCATCTGTGGGTGCTGAGATCCATCTGTGGGTGCTGAGATCCATCTGTGGGTGCTGAGATGGGGCTGTGGGTGCTGAGATCCATCTGTGGGTGCTGAGATCCATCTGTGGGTGCTGAGATGCATCTGTGGGTGCTGAGATCCATCTGTGGGTGCTGAGATGGGGCTGTGGGTGCTGAGATCCATCAGTGGGTGCTGAGATCCATCTGTGGGTGCTGAGATCCATCAGTGGGTGCTGAGATCCATCTGTGGGTGCTGAGATCCATCTGTGGGTGCTGAGATGCATCTGTGGGTGCTGAGATGGGGCTGTGGGTGCTGAGATCCATCAGTGGGTGCTGAGATCCATCCGTGGGTGCTGAGATGCATCTGTGGGTGCTGAGATCCATCAGTGGGTGCTGAGATGGTTCTGTGGGTGCTGAGATCCATCTGTGGGTGCTGAGATGGTTCTGTGGGTGCTGAGATCCATCTGTGGGTGCTGAGATCCATCAGTGGGTGCTGAGATGGTTCTGTGGGTGCTGAGATGCATCTGTGGGTGCTGAGATGGGGCTGCGGGGGTCGGCCGGGGGGTGTCGGGGGTCTGGGAGGTGCAGGATGGATAAGGGGTGCCCTGCGTGGAGGGGAAGGGGCGTCGCGGCTCCAGCAGCGGTGTCGGTGGCTCCTCCAGCACCAAAACACACCAAAGCCGAGCGGAAGGCCACGATGGATGGGGCTCGGAGGCTCCGATCCTGCGGGAATGTCCCTGACGGCACAGGGGTGGATGGGATCATCCCTGAGGTCCATCAGCCCAAAGGGTGCTGTGATGCCATCATTCTTTGGTTCTATGATTGTACCATTGTGTCATTGCTGAGACCCATCAGTGGGTGCTGAGATCCATCTGTGGGTGCTGAGATCCATCAGTGGGTGCTGAGATGCATCTGTGGGTGCTGAGATCCATCTGTGGGTGCTGAGATGGGTCTGTGGGTGCTGAGATCCGTCTGTGGGTGCTGAGATCCATCTGTGGGTGCTGAGATGGCTCTGTGGGTGCTGAGATGGGGCTGTGGGTGCTGAGATGGGGCTGTGGGTGCTGAGATCCATCTGTGGGTGCTGAGATGCATCAGTGGGTGCTGAGATGGGGCTGTGGGTGCTGAGATGGGGCTGTGGGTGCTGAGATGGATCTGTGGGTGCTGAGATGGGGCTGTGGGTGCTGAGATGGGGCTGTGGGTGCTGAGATCCATCTGTGGGTGCTGAGATGCATCAGTGGGTGCTGAGATGGGGCTGTGGGTGCTGAGATGGGGCTGTGGGTGCTGAGATGCATCTGTGGGTGCTGAGATGGGGCTGTGGGTGCTGAGATGCGTCTGTGGGTACTGAGATCCATCAGTGGGTGCTGAGATCCATCTGTGGGTGCTGAGATGCATCTGTGGGTGCTGGGATGGGTCTGTGGGTGCTGAGATGGGGCTGTGGGTGCTGAGATGGATCTGTGGGTGCTGAGATGGTTCTGTGGGTGCTGAGATGGGGCTGTGGGTGCTGAGATGCATCTGTGGGTGCTGATATCCATCTGTGGGTGCTGAGATCCATCAGTGGGTGCTGAGATCCATCCGTGGGTGCTGAGATCCATCTGTGGGTGCTGAGATCCATCAGTGGGTGCTGAGATCCATCCGTGGGTGCTGAGATACATCTGTGGGTGCTGAGATCCGACTGTGGGTGCTGAGATCCATCTGTGGGTGCTGAGATCCATCTGTGGGTGCTGAGATGGGGCTGTGGGTGCTGAGATGCATCTGTGGGTGCTGAGATGGTTCTGTGGGTGCTGAGATCCATCTGTGGGTGCTGAGATGGGTCTGTGGGTGCTGAGATGGGGCTGTGGGTGCTGAGATGGGGCTGTGGGTGCTGAGATACATCTGTGGGTGCTGAGATGGGACTGTGGGTGCTGAGATGCATCTGTGGGTGCTGAGATGGTTCTGTGGGTGCTGATATCCATCTGTGGGTGCTGAGATGGTTCTGTGGGTGCTGAGATCCATCTGTGGGTGCTGAGATGGTTCTGTGGGTGCTGAGATGGGGCTGTGGGTGCTGAGATCCATCTGTGGGTGCTGAGATGGTTCTGTGGGTGCTGAGATGCATCTGTGGGTGCTGAGATGGTTCTGTGGGTGCTGATATCCATCTGTGGGTGCTGAGATGGTTCTGTGGGTGCTGAGATCCATCTGTGGGTGCTGAGATCCATCAGTGGGTGCTGAGATCCATCCGTGGGTGCTGAGATACATCTGTGGGTGCTGAGATCCGACTGTGGGTGCTGAGATCCATCTGTGGGTGCTGAGATCCATCTGTGGGTGCTGAGATGGGGCTGTGGGTGCTGAGATGCATCTGTGGGTGCTGAGATGGTTCTGTGGGTGCTGAGATCCATCTGTGGGTGCTGAGATGGGTCTGTGGGTGCTGAGATGGGGCTGTGGGTGCTGAGATGGGGCTGTGGGTGCTGAGATGCATCAGTGGGTGCTGAGATCCATCTGTGGGTGCTGAGATGCATCTGTGGGTGCTGAGATGGGACTGTGGGTGCTGAGATGCATCTGTGGGTGCTGAGATGGTTCTGTGGGTGCTGATATCCATCTGTGGGTGCTGAGATGGCTCTGTGGGCGCTGGGATGGGGCTGTGGGTGCTGAGATGGGGCTGTGGGTGCTGATATCCATCTGTGGGTGCTGAGATGCATCTGTGGGTGCTGAGATGGCTCTGTGGGTGCTGAGATCCATCTGTGGGTGCTGAGATGGTTCTGTGGGTGCTGAGATCCATCTGTGGGTGCTGAGATGGTTCTGTGGGTGCTGAGATGGGTCAGTGGGTGCTGAGATGGGTCAGTGGGTGCTGCGGTGCTCCTCAGGGTACCCCCAATCTCCGGGATGAATCCCCCCTCCCGGTTTGCAGCTCCTCCGGTGTCACCGGAGCCACTCGGGCTCTTATGGACCACTCAGTGCTGTAATTACAGCTGTGCTTTAATTAGCGTAATTGCATCGCTACACAAATAAACCATTTGGCCTCGTTAATTCCCAGCCTGGAGCTCCCGGAGCCGAGAGCCGCCAGCCCGGAGGCGGCACTGGGATGGAGGGATACGGCACTGGGATGGAGGGATACGGCACTGGGATGGCTGGGAGGAGGCACTGGGATTACTGAGATACGGCACTGGGATGGAGGGATACGGCACTGGGATTGCTGGGAGGCGGCACTGGGATGGCTGGGAGGCGGCACTGGGATTGCTGGGATGCAGAACTGGGATGGAGGGATACAGCACTGGGATTGCTGGGAGGCGGCACTGGGATGGAGGGATACGGCACTGGGATGGAGGGATACGGCACTGGGATGGAGGGATACGGCACTGGGATGGCTGGGAGGAGGCACTGGGATTACTGAGATACGGCACTGGGATGGAGGGATACGGCACTGGGATTGCTGGGAGAAGGCACTGGGATGGCTGGGAGGCGGCACTGGGATTGCTGGGATACAGCACTGGGATTGCTGGGATACAGCACTGGGATGGAGGGATACGGCACTGGGATGGAGGGATACGGCACTGGGATGGAGGGATACGGCACTGGGATTGCTGGGAGGAGGCACTGGGATTACTGGGATACGGCACTGGGATGGAGGGATACGGCACTGGGATTGCTGGGAGGCGGCACTGGGATTGCTGGGATGCAGAACTGGGATGGAGGGATACAGCACTGGGATTGCTGGGAGGCGGCACTGGGATGGAGGGATACGGCACTGGGATGGAGGGATACAGCACTGGGATGGCTGGGAGGCGGCACTGGGATTGCTGGGAGGCGGCACTGGGATTACTGGGATACAGCACTGGGATTGCTGGGATGCAGAACTGGGATTGCTGGGAGGCGGCACTGGGATGGCTGGGATATGGCACTGGGATGGCTGGGATATGGCACTGGGATGGCTGGGAGGCGGCACTGGGATTACTGGGAGAAGGCACTGGGATTACTGGGATACAGCACTGGGATTGCTGGGAGGAGGCACTGGGATTGCTGGTAGGTGGCACTGGGATTGCTGGGAGGTGGCACTGGGATTGCTGGGAGAAGGCACTGGGATTACTGGGATACAGCACTGGGATTGCTGGGAGGAGGCACTGGGATTGCTGGGAGGTGGCACTGGGATTGCTGGGAGGCGGCGCTGGGATTGCTGGGAGGCAGCACTGGGATTGCTGGGAGGTGGCACTGGGATTGCTGGGATGTTGAACTGGAATTACTGGGATGCAGCACTGGGATTGCTGGGGATTACTGGGATGCCGAACTAGGATTGCTGGGATGCTGAACTGGGATTGCTGGGATGCTGAACTGGGATTACTGGGATGCAGCAGTGGGATTGCTGGGATGCTGAACAGGGATTGCTGGGATGCTGAACTGGGATTGCTGGGATGCTGAACAGGGATTGCTGGGATGCTGAACTGGGATTGCTGGGAGGCCGCACGGGGATTACTGGGATGCCGAACTAGGATTGCTGGGATACTGAACTAGGATTGCTGGGATGCGGCAGTGGGATTGCTGGGATGCTGAACTGGGATTGCTGGGATTCAGCCACGGGTTTTGCCCTTTTTCATTAAAAAGGAGGAAAAAGCCTCAATTCCATTTTTCTGGGGCTGCAAATAAAAGGTTTATGTAACGAGCGATAAATTAACGAAGGAGAATGAGTCATGGGAGCAAATCCTGACAAAGGCAGCGCCTATTTTTAGCTCCAACACCTCGTGCTGTTCCCACATTAACCCTCAAAGCCCCCAAAGCGATCCCAGCGTCCCAGAGGGGCCAAGAGGGGATCCAGGAGGGGCTGATCCATGGGGCGCATCCCAAGGGAGCAGGAGAGGATCCCTGGGATCAGAGCTGGGAGTATCCCTGGGATCAGAGCTGGGAGCATCCCTGGGATCAGAGCTGGAGCATCCCTGGGGTCAGAGCTGGAGCATCCCTGGGGTCAGAGCTGGAGCATCCCTGGGGTCAGAGCTGGAGCATCCCTGGGGTCAGAGCTGGAGCATCCCTGGGATCAGAGCTGGAGCATCGCTGGGATCAGAGCTGGGAGCATCCCTGGGGTCAGAGCTGGAGCATTCCTGGGGTCAGAGCTGGAGCATCCCTGGGATCAGAGCTGGAGCATCCCTGGGGTCAGAGCTGGAGCATCCCTGGGGTCAGAGCTGGAGCATCCCTGGGGTCAGAGCTGGAGCATCCCTGGGGTCAGAGCTGGAGCATCCCTGGGGTCAGAGCTGGAGCATCCCTGGGATCAGAGCTGGAGCATCCCTGGGGTCAGAGCTGGAGCATCCCTGGGATCAGAGCTGGGAGCATCCCTGGGATCAGAGCTGGAGCATCCCTGGGATCAGAGCTGGAGCATCCCTGGGATCAGAGCTGGAGCATCCCTGGGGTCAGAGCTGGAGCATCCCTGGGGTCAGAGCTGGAGCATCCCTGGGGTCAGAGCTGGAGCATCCCTGGGGTCAGAGCTGGGAGCATCCCTGGGGTCAGAGCTGGGAGCATCCCTGGGGTCACAGCCGGAGCATCCCTGGGGTCAGAGCTGGGAGCATCCCTGGGGTCACAGCCGGAGCATCCCTGGGGTCAGAGCTGGGAGCATCCCTGGGGTCAGAGCTGGAGCATCCCTGGGGTCAGAGCTGGGAGCATCCCTGGGATCAGAGCTGGGAGCATCCCTGGGATCAGAGCTGGAGCATCCCTGGGGTCAGAGCTGGGAGCATCCCTGGGATCAGAGCTGGAGCATCCCTGGGGTCAGAGCTGGAGCATCCCTGGGGTCAGAGCTGGAGCATCCCTGGGATCAGAGCTGGAGCATCCCTGGGATCAGAGCTGGAGCATCCCTGGGGTCAGAGCTGGAGCATCCCTGGGGTCAGAGCTGGGAGCATCCCTGGGATCAGAGCTGGAGCATCCCTGGGATCAGAGCTGGAGCATCCCTGGGGTCAGAGCTGGAGCATCCCTGGGATCAGAGCTGGGAGCATCCCTGGGGTCAGAGCTGGAGCATCCCTGGGGTCAGAGTTGGGAGCATCCCTGGGATCAGAGCTGGGAGCATCCCTGGGGTCAGAGCTGGGAGCATCCCTGGGATCAGAGCTGAGAGCATCCCTGGGATCAGAGCTGGGAGCATCCCTGGGATCAGAGCTGGAGCATCCCTGGGGTCAGAGCTGGGAGCATCCCTGGGGTCAGAGCTGGAGCATCCCTGGGGTCAGAGCTGGGAGCATCCCTGGGGTCAGAGCTGAGAGCATCCCTGGGGTCAGAGTTGGGAGCATCCCTGGGATCAGAGCTGAGAGCATCCCTGGGATCAGAGCTGGGAGCATCCCTGGGATCAGAGCTGGAGCATCCCTGGGGTCAGAGCTGGGAGCATCCCTGGGGTCAGAGCTGGAGCATCCCTGGGGTCAGAGCTGGAGCATCCCTGGGATCAGAGCTGGAGCATCCCTGGGGTCAGAGCTGGAGCATCCCTGGGATCAGAGCTGGAGCATCCCTGGGATCAGAGCTGGGAGAATCCCTGGGGTCAGAGCTGGAGCATCCCTGGGGTCAGAGCTGGGAGCATCCCTGGGGTCAGAGCTGGAGCATCCCTGGGGTCAGAGCTGGAGCATCCCTGGGATCAGAGCTGGAGCATCCCTGGGATCAGAGCTGGAGCATCCCTGGGATCAGAGTTGGAGCATCCCTGGGGTCAGAGCTTGGAGCATCCCTGGGGTCAGAGCTGGAGCATCCCTGGGGTCAGAGCTGGAGCATCCCTGGGGTCAGAGCTGGAGCATCCCTGGGGTCAGAGCTGGAGCATCCCTGGGGTCAGAGCTGGAGCATCCCTGGGGTCAAAGCTGGAGCATCCCTGGGATCAGAGCTGGAGCATCCCTGGGATCAGAGCTGGGAGAATCCCTGGGGTCAGAGCTGGAGCATCCCTGGGATCAGAGCTGGAGCATCCCTGGGGTCAGAGCTGGAGCATCCCTGGGATCAGAGCTGGAGCATCCCTGGGATCAGAGCTGGAGCATCCCTGGGGTCAGAGCTGGAGCATCCCTGGGGTCAGAGCTGGAGCATCCCTGGGGTCAGAGCTGGAGCATCCCTGGGGTCAGACCTGGAGCATCCCTGGGATCAGAGCTGGAGCATCCCTGGGGTCAGAGCTGGAGCATCCCTGGGATCAGAGCTGGAGCATCCCTGGGGTCAGAGCTGGAGCATCCCTGGGATCAGAGCGGGAGCATCCCTGGGGTCAGAGCTGGGAGCATCCCTGGGGTCAGAGCTGGAGCATCCCTGGGGTCAGAGCTGGGAGCATCCCTGGGGTCAGAGCTGGAGCATCCCTGGGGTCAGAGCTGGAGCATCCCTGGGATCAGAGCTGGAGCATCCCTGGGGTCAGAGCTGGAGCATCCCTGGGATCAGAGCTGGAGCATCCCTGGGATCAGAGCTGGAGCATCCCTGGGATCAGAGCTGGAGCATCCCTGGGATCAGAGCTGGAGCATCCCTGGGATCAGAGCTGGGAGCATCCCTGGGGTCAGAGCTGGAGCATCCCTGGGATCAGAGCTGGGAACATCCCTGGGATCAGAGCTGGGAACATCCCTGGGATCAGAGCTGGAGCATCCCTGGGATCAGAGCTGGGAGCATCCCTGGGGTCAGAGCTGGAGCATCCCTGGGATCAGAGCTGGGAGCATCCCTGGGGTCAGAGCTGAGAGCATCCCTGGGATCAGAGCTGGAGCATCCCTGGGATCAGAGCTGGAGCATCCCTGGGATCAGAGCTGGGAGCATCCCTGGGATCAGAGCTGGAGCATCCCTGGGATCAGAGCTGGAGCATCCCTGGGGTCAGAGCTGGAGCATCCCTGGGGTCAGAGCTGGAGCATCTCTGGGATCAGAGCTGAGAGCATCCCTGGGGTCAGAGCTGGAGCATCCCTGGGATCAGAGCTGGAGCATCCCTGGGGTCAGAGCTGGAGCATCCCTGGGGTCAGAGCTGGAGCATCCCTGGGGTCAGAGCTGGAGCATCTCTGGGATCAGAGCTGAGAGCATCCCTGGGGTCAGAGCTGGAGCATCCCTGGGGTCAGAGCTGGAGCATCCCTGGGGTCAGAGCTGGAGCATCCCTGGGGTCAGAGCTGGAGCATCCCTGGGATCAGAGCTGGAGCATCCCTGGGGTCAGAGCTGGAGCATCCCTGGGATCAGAGCTGGGAGCATCCCTGGGGTCAGAGCTGGAGCATCCCTGGGATCAGAGCTGGAGCATCCCTGGGATCAGAGCTGGAGCATCCCTGGGATCAGAGCTGGAGCATCCCTGGGATCAGAGCTGGAGCATCCCTGGGATCAGAGCTGGGAGCATCCCTGGGGTCAGAGCTGGAGCATCCCTGGGATCAGAGCTGGGAGCATCCCTGGGGTCAGAGCTGAGAGCATCCCTGGGATCAGAGCTGGAGCATCCCTGGGATCAGAGCTGGAGCATCCCTGGGATCAGAGCTGGGAGCATCCCTGGGATCAGAGCTGGAGCATCCCTGGGATCAGAGCTGGAGCATCCCTGGGGTCAGAGCTGGAGCATCCCTGGGGTCAGAGCTGGAGCATCCCTGGGATCAGAGCTGGGAGCATCCCTGGGTCAGAGCTGGAGCATCCCTGGGGTCAGAGCTGGAGCATCCCTGGGGTCAGAGCTGGAGCATCCCTGGGGTCAGAGCTGGAGCATCCCTGGGATCAGAGCTGGGAGCATCCCTGGGGTCAGAGCTGGAGCATCCCTGGGGTCAGAGCTGGAGCATCCCTGGGGTCAGAGCTGGAGCATCCCTGGGGTCAGAGCTGGAGCATCCCTGGGATCAGAGCTGGAGCATCCCTGGGGTCAGAGCTGGAGCATCCCTGGGGTCAGAGCTGGAGCATCCCTGGGGTCAGAGCTGGAGCATCCCTGGGATCAGAGCTGGAGCATCCCTGGGATCAGAGCTGGGAGCATCCCTGGGGTCAGAGCTGGAGCATCCCTGGGGTCAGAGCTGGAGCATCCCTGGGATCAGAGCTGGAGCATCCCTGGGATCAGAGCTGGAGCATCCCTGGGGTCAGAGCTGGAGCATCCCTGGGGTCAGAGCTGGAGCATCCCTGGGATCAGAGCTGGAGCATCCCTGGGGTCAGAGCTGGAGCATCCCTGGGGTCAGAGCTGGAGCATCCCTGGGATCAGAGCTGGGAGCATCCCTGGGGTCAGAGCTGGAGCATCCCTGGGGTCAGAGCTGGAGCATCCCTGGGGTCAGAGCTGGAGCATCCCTGGGGTCAGAGCTGGAGCATCCCTGGGATCAGAGCTGGGAGCATCCCTGGGGTCAGAGCTGGAGCATCCCTGGGGTCAGAGCTGGAGCATCCCTGGGGTCAGAGCTGGAGCATCCCTGGGGTCAGAGCTGGAGCATCCCTGGGATCAGAGCTGGAGCATCCCTGGGGTCAGAGCTGGAGCATCCCTGGGGTCAGAGCTGGAGCATCCCTGGGGTCAGAGCTGGAGCATCCCTGGGATCAGAGCTGGAGCATCCCTGGGGTCAGAGCTGGAGCATCCCTGGGGTCAGAGCTGGAGCATCCCTGGGATCAGAGCTGGAGCATCCCTGGGGTCAGAGCTGGAGCATCCCTGGGATCAGAGCTGGGAGCATCCCTGGGGTCAGAGCTGGAGCATCCCTGGGGTCAAAGCTGGAGCATCCCTGGGATCAGAGCTGGGAGAATCCCTGGGGTCAGAGCTGGAGCATCCCTGGGGTCAGAGCTGGGAGCATCCCTGGGATCAGAGCTGGAGCATCCCTGGGATCAGAGCTGGAGCATCCCTGGGGTCAGAGCTGGGAGCATCCCTGGGGTCAGAGCTGGAGCATCCCTGGGATCAGAGCTGGAGCATCCCTGGGATCAGAGCTGGGAACATCCCTGGGGTCAGAGCTGGGAGCATCCCTGGGATCAGAGCTGGGAACATCCCTGGGGTCAGAGCTGGGAGCATCCCTGGGATCAGAGCTGGGAGCATCCCTGGGATCAGAGCTGGGAGCATCCCTGGGATCAGAGCTGGGAGCATCCCTGGGATCAGAGCTGGAGCATCCCTGGGGTCAGAGCTGGGAGCATCCCTGGGATCAGAGCTGGGAACATCCCTGGGGTCAGAGCTGGGAGCATCCCTGGGATCAGAGCTGGGAGCATCCCTGGGATCAGAGCTGGGAACATCCCTGGGGTCAGAGCTGGGAACATCCCTGGGGTCAGAGCTGGAGCATCCCTGGGGTCAGAGCTGGAGCATCCCTGGGGTCAGAGCTGGGAACATCCCTGGGGTCAGAGCTGGAGCATCCCTGGGATCAGAGCTGGAGCATCCCTGGGGTCAGAGCTGGGAGCATCCCTGGGATCAGAGCTGGAGCATCTCTGGGGTCAGAGCTGGAGCATCCCTGGGGTCAGAGCTGGAGCATCCCTGGGGTCAGAGCTGGGAGCATCCCTGGGATCAGAGCTGGGAACATCCCTGGGGTCAGAGCTGGGAGCATCCCTGGGATCAGAGCTGGGAGCATCCCTGGGATCAGAGCTGGGAACATCCCTGGGGTCAGAGCTGGGAACATCCCTGGGGTCAGAGCTGGAGCATCCCTGGGGTCAGAGCTGGAGCATCCCTGGGGTCAGAGCTGGAGCATCCCTGGGATCAGAGCTGGGAGCATCCCTGGGGTCAGAGCTGGGAGCATCCCTGGGGTCAGAGCTGGGAGCATCCCTGGGGTCAGAGCTGGAGCATCCCTGGGATCAGAGCTGGGAGCATCCCTGGGGTCAGAGCTGGAGCATCCCTGGGATCAGAGCTGGGAGCATCCCTGGGGTCAGAGCTGGAGCATCCCTGGGATCAGAGCTGGGAACATCCCTGGGGTCAGATCTGGAGCATCACTGGGATCACCACGAGACGCTCACGGATGGTCCTGGAGCTGCTGCTCCTCCCGGGATCTTCTCCCGTATCCCAGGATAATCCCCACTCCGCTCCCCCTCCTCGTTAGTCCTCCCAGGATAATAAATCCCATCGGATTCCCAAGCGGTGCGGACCCCGGGGGGGGTGGGGGGGGCGGTTGGCTCGTTGCCAAAGCGCCTGATGAATTAATTGGGAAATAAAAGTGTGGAAGATATTAATTAGCGGAGAACGAGAAAGGAGCGATGGGGTTGATGGGGGTGAAATCGGTGCGAGAGCGTCGTTAACGAAGAGAGAGATAACGAGGGGGGATCGGAGCAGGAAAGTGTCGGGAGGGGGGGGGAAAGCGGGATGATGGGAATGGGACGCCGAGGGATGGTGGACATGGATGGCATGGGATGGTGGACATGGGATGGTGGACATGGATGGTGGACATGGATGGCATGGGATGGTGGACATGGGATGATGGACATGGATGGCATGGGATGGTGGACATGGATGGCATGGGATGATGGATGTGGGATGATGGACATGGATGGCATGGGATGATGGGAATGGGATGATGGACATGGATGGCATGGGGTGGTGGACATGGATGGTGGACATGGATGGCATAGGATGGTGGACGTGGGATGATGGACATGGATGGCATGGGATGATGGACGTGGGATGATGGACATGGATGGCATGGGATGATGGATGTGGGATGATGGACATGGATGGCATGGGATGGTGGACATGGGATGGTGGACATGGATGGCATGGGATGGTGGACATGGGATGATGGACATGGATGGCATGGGATGATGGACATGGGATGATGGACATGGATGGCATGGGATGATGGACGTGGGATGATGGACATGGATGGCATGGGATGGTGGACATGGGATGATGGACATGGATGGCATGGGATGGTGGACGTGGGATGGTGGACATGGATGGTATGGGATGGTGGACATGGGATGGTGGACATGGATGGCATGGGATGATGGACATGGGATGGTGGACATGGATGGCATGGGATGATGGATGTGGGATGATGGACATGGATGGCATGGGATGATGGACATGGGATGATGGACATGGATGGCATGGGATGATGGGAATGGGATGATGGACATGGATGGCATGGGATGATGGACATGGGATGGTGGACATGGATGGCATGGGATGGTGGACATGGATGGCATGGGATGGCGGACATGGGATGGTGGACATGGATGGCATGGGATGATGGACATGGGATGGTGGACATGGATGGCATGGGATGGTGGACATGGATGGCATGGGATGGTGGACATGGATGGTGGACATGGATGGTGGACATGGATGGACATGGGATGATGGACATGGGATGGTGGACATGGATGGCATGGGATGGTGGACATGGATGGACATGGGATGATGGACATGGGATGGTGGACATGGGATGGTGGACATGGGATGATGGACATGGATGTCAGGGATGGTGGACATGGGTGTCAAGGGCTGATGGTCAGCGTGAGTTCTCCTGGGAGGGGGACGATCCCGGGGACACGATTGGAAGCTGCAGGAGGGAGAGGAGAGAGACCCGCGGGTCACCCCCAGAGCGGAGTGACCTTTGGGGGGGTAATGTGCTGTCCCCTGTCTCTATTGTCCCTCCTGTCCCTCCTGTCCCTATTGTCCCTATGGTCCCTCCTGTCCCTATTGTCCCTATTGCCCCTCCTGTCCCTATTGTCCCTCCTGTCCCTATTGTCCCTATTGTCCCTATTGTCCCTATTGTCCCTATTGCCCCTCCTGTCCCTATTGTCCCTCCTGTCCCTATTGTCCCTATTGTCCCTATTGTCCCTCCTGTCCCTATTGTCCCTCCTGTCCCTATTGTCCCTATTGTCCCTATTGTCCCTCCTGTCCCTCCTGTCCCTATTGTCCCTATTGCCCCTATTGTCCCTATTGTCCCTCCTGTCCCTATTGTCCCTATTGTCCCTATTGTCCCTCCTGTCCCTATTGTCCCTCCTGTCCCTATTGTCCCTATTGTCCCTATTGTCCCTATTGTCCCTCCTGTCCCTCCTGTCCCTATTGTCCCTATTGTCCCTCCTGTCCCTGCTGTCCCTGCTGTCTCTCCTGTCCCCAATCCCTGCTGTCCCCTCAGGCAGTGACTGTCCCTCTGGACACACGTTGTCCCCTCAGCACCTCCTGTCCTGCGAGAACACGTGTTGTCCCCACAGCCACTGACTGTCCCTGTGTCACTCTCTGTCCCTCTGCCACTCTGTCCCTGTGCCACTCTCTGTCACCTCAGGCAAATGGAGATGGAAAAGGGGTGAATGGAGATGGAAATGGGGTGAGTGGAGATGGAAATGGGGTGAGTGGGGATGGAAATGGGGGGAGTGGAGATGGAAATGGGGTGAATGGGGATGGAAATGGGGTGAGTGGAGATGGAAATGGGGTGAGTGGAGATGGAAATGGGGCAAAAGGAGATGGAAATGGGGGGAGTGGAGATGGAAATGGGGTGAGTGGGGATGGAAATGGGGGGAGTGGAGATGGAAATGGGGTGAGTGGAGATGGAAATGGGGTGAGTGGAGATGGAAATGGGGGGAGTGGAGATGGAAATGGGGTGAGTGGAGATGGAAATGGGGTGAATGGGGATGGAAATGGGGTGAGTGGAGATGGAAATGGGGTGAGTGGAGATGGAAATGGGGTGAATGGGGATGGAAATGGGGTGAGTGGAGATGGAAATGGGGTGAGTGGAGATGGAAATGGGGTGAGTGGGGATGGAAATGGGGGGAGTGGAGATGGAAATGGGGTGAGTGGAGATGGAAATGGGGTGAGTGGAGATGGAAATGGGGTGAATGGGGATGGAAATGGGGTGAGTGGGGATGGAAATGGGGTGAATGGAGATGGAAATGGGGTGAGTGGAGATGGAAATGGGGTGAGTGGAGATGGAAATGGGGCAAAAGGAGATGGAAATGGGGGGAGTGGAGATGGAAATGGGGTGAATGGAGATGGAAATGGGGTGAGTGGGGATGGAAATGGGGTGAGTGGAGATGGAAATGGGGTGAATGGAGATGGAAATGGGGTGAGTGGAGATGGAAATGGGGTGAATGGAGATGGAAATGGGGTGAGTGGAGATGGAAATGGGGTGAATGGAGATGGAAATGGGGTGAGTGGAGATGGAAATGGGGTGAATGGGGATGGAAATGGGGTGAATGGAGATGGAAATGGGGTGAGTGGGGATGGAAATGGGGTGAATGGAGATGGAAATGGGGTGAATGGAGATGGAAATGGGGTGAGTGGGGATGGAAATGGGGTGAGTGGAGATGGAAATGGGGTGAGTGGAGATGGAAATGGGGTGAATGGGGATGGAAATGGGGTGAGTGGGGATGGAAATGGGGTGAATGGAGATGGAAATGGGGTGAGTGGAGATGGAAATGGGGTGAGTGGAGATGGAAATGGGGCAAAAGGAGATGGAAATGGGGTGAGTGGAGATGGAAATGGGGTGAATGGAGATGGAAATGGGGTGAGTGGGGATGGAAATGGGGTGAGTGGAGATGGAAATGGGGTGAATGGAGATGGAAATGGGGTGAGTGGAGATGGAAATGGGGTGAATGGAGATGGAAATGGGGTGAGTGGAGATGGAAATGGGGTGAATGGAGATGGAAATGGGGTGAGTGGAGATGGAAATGGGGTGAATGGGGATGGAAATGGGGTGAATGGAGATGGAAATGGGGTGAGTGGGGATGGAAATGGGGTGAATGGAGATGGAAATGGGGTGAGTGGGGATGGAAATGGGGTGAATGGGGATGGAAATGGGGTGAGTGGAGATGGAAATGGGGTGAATGGAGATGGAAATGGGGTGAATGGAGATGGAAATGGGGTGAGTGGAGATGGAAATGGGGTGAATGGGGATGGAAATGGGGTGAGTGGGGATGGAAATGGGGTGAATGGAGATGGAAATGGGGTGAGTGGAGATGGAAATGGGGTGAGTGGAGATGGAAATGGGGCAAAAGGAGATGGAAATGGGGTGAGTGGAGATGGAAATGGGGTGAGTGGAGATGGAAATGGGGTGAATGGAGATGGAAATGGGGTGAGTGGAGATGGAAATGGGGTGAATGGAGATGGAAATGGGGTGAGTGGAGATGGAAATGGGGTGAGTGGGGATGGAAATGGGGTGAATGGGGATGGAAATGGGGTGAGTGGAGATGGAAATGGGGTGAGTGGAGATGGAAATGGGGAGAGTGGAGATGGAAATGGGGTGAATGGGGATGGAAATGGGGTGAGTGGAGATGGAAATGGGGTGAGTGGGGATGGAAATGGGGTGAGTGGAGATGGAAATGGGGTGAATGGAGATGGAAATGGGGTGAATGGAGATGGAAATGGGGTGAGTGGAGATGGAAATGGGGTGAATGGGGATGGAAATGGGGTGAGTGGGGATGGAAATGGGGTGAATGGAGATGGAAATGGGGTGAGTGGAGATGGAAATGGGGTGAGTGGAGATGGAAATGGGGCAAAAGGAGATGGAAATGGGGTGAGTGGAGATGGAAATGGGGTGAGTGGAGATGGAAATGGGGTGAGTGGAGATGGAAATGGGGTGAATGGAGATGGAAATGGGGTGAGTGGAGATGGAAATGGGGTGAATGGAGATGGAAATGGGGTGAGTGGAGATGGAAATGGGGTGAGTGGGGATGGAAATGGGGTGAATGGGGATGGAAATGGGGTGAGTGGAGATGGAAATGGGGTGAGTGGAGATGGAAATGGGGAGAGTGGAGATGGAAATGGGGTGAATGGGGATGGAAATGGGGTGAGTGGGGATGGAAATGGGGTGAGTGGAGATGGAAATGGGGTGAATGGAGATGAAATGGGGTGAGTGGAGATGGAAATGGGGTGAATGGGGATGGAAATGGGGTGAGTGGGGATGGAAATGGGGTGAGTGGAGATGGAAATGGGGTGAATGGAGATGAAATGGGGTGAGTGGGGATGGAAATGGGGTGAGTGGGGATGGAAATGGGGTGAATGGGGATGGAAATGGGGTGAGTGGAGATGGAAATGGGGTGAGTGGAGATGGAAATGGGGTGAATGGAGATGGAAATGGGGTGAATGGAGATGGAAATGGGGTGAGTGGGGATGGAAATGGGGTGAATGGGGATGGAAATGGGGTGAGTGGGGATGGAAATGGGGTGAGTGGAGATGGAAATGGGGTGAGTGGGGATGGAAATGGGGTGAGTGGAGATGAAATGGGGTGAGTGGAGATGGAAATGGGGTGAGTGGAGATGGAAATGGGGTGAATGGAGATGGAAATGGGGTGAGTGGGGATGGAAATGGGGTGAATGGAGATGGAAATGGGGTGAGTGGAGATGGAAATGGGGTGAATGGGGATGGAAATGGGGTGAGTGGAGATGAAATGGGGTGAGTGGAGATGGAAATGGGGTGAATGGGGATGGAAATGGGGTGAATGGAGATGAAATGGGGTGAGTGGGGATGGAAATGGGGTGAGTGGAGATGGAAATGGGGTGAATGGAGATGGAAATGGGGTGAGTGGAGATGGAAATGGGGCTCCTCGGCCCTCCCACGTGTGGGGTTCAGCGCTGGGGACCTCCGGGATGCGGTGCTGAGCGCCAACTGGGGGTCCCAGAGGGGGGGAGATGGGCAGGATGGGACCCCTGCCCCACAGCGGGAGATCCAGGGGGGCAGAATGGGGTCTGTGCCCCACTGCGAGAGATCCAGGGGGGCAGGATGGGGTCTGTGCCCCACTGCGAGAGATCCAGGGGGGCAGGATGGGGTCTCAGGGGCAAATGTGGGGTCCCCAGGGGCAAATGTGGGGCGCAGAGAGGGCAATTGTGGGGCACAGAGGGGGCAGATGTGGGGCGCAGAGTCAAGTGTGGGGTGCTGTGGGGTCCAGAGGGGGCAAATGTGGGGCGCAGAGGGGGCAAATGTGGGGTCCCTATGGGCAAATGTGGGGCGCAAAGGGGCAAATTTGGGGCGCAGTGTCAATTGTGGGGTGCTGTGGGGTTCCCAGGGGCAAATGTGGGGCGCAAGGGGGCAGATGTGGGGTGCAGTGTCAATTGTGAGGCGCTGTGGGGTCCCCAGGGGCAAATGTGGGGCGCAGAGGGAGCAGATGTGGGGTGCAGAGGGGGCAAATGTGGGGCGCAGAGGGGGCAAATGTGGGGTCCCCAGGGGCAAATGTGGGGTGCAGAGAGGGCAATTGTGGGGCACAGAGGGGGCAGATGTGGGGCGCAGTGTCAAGTGTGGGGTGCTGTGGGGTCCCCAGGGGCAAATGTGGGGCGCAGAGGGGGCAAATGTGGGGCACAGTGTCAAGTGTGGGGCGGTGTGGGGTTTCCAGGGGCAAATGTGGGGCGCAGAGGGGGCAGATGTGGGGCGCAAAGGGGCAAAAGTGGGGCTCATGGGGTGCAAATGTGGGGTGCAGAGTGGGCAAATGTGGGGCACAGTGTCGAGCGTGGGGGAGTGTGGGGTCCCCAGGGGAAATATGGGGTTCAAAGGGTCAAATGTGGGGCTCATGGGGTGCAAATATGGGGTGCAGAGGGGGCAAATGTGGGGCGCAGAGGGGGCAGATGTGGGGCCGTTCCCACCCCACGGTGCAGCTCTGGGGCGGTTGAGGGTCACCTTGGATGGAGTTTGGAGCAATGGGGACCACTGGGAGCTCCATGGGTCGAGGGGGGCCTGGAGGAACCTTCCAACCCATCCCATCCATCCCATCCCATCCCATCCCATCCCATCCATCCCATCCCATCCCATCCCATCCCATCCCATCCCATCCCATCCCATCCCATCCCATCCCATCCCATCCCATCCATCCCATCCCATCCCATCCCATCCCATCCCATCCCATCCCATCCCAACCCATCCCATCCCATCCATCCCATCCCATCCCATCCCATCCCATCCCATCCCAACCCATCCCATCCCATCCATCCCATCCCATCCCAACCCATCCCATCCCATCCCATCCCATCCCATCCCATCCCATCCCATCCCAACCCATCCCATCCCATCCATCCCATCCCATCCCATCCCATCCCATCCCATCCCAACCCATCCCATCCCATCCATCCCATCCCATCCCATCCCATCCCATCCCATCCCATCCCATCCCATCCCAACCCATCCCATCCCATCCATCCCATCCCATCCCAACCCATCCCATCCCATCCCATCCCAACCCATCCCATCCCATCCCATCCCATCCCATCCCAACCCATCCCATCCCATCCCAACCCATCCCATCCCATCCCATCCCATCCATCCCATCCATCCCATCCCATCCCATCCCATCCCATCCCATCCCATCCCATCCATCCCATCCCATCCCATCCCATCCCATCCCATCCCATCCCATCCATCCCATCCCATCCCAACCCATCCCATCCATCCCATCCCATCCCATCCCATCCCATCCCATCCCAACCCATCCCATCCCATCCATCCCATCCCATCCCAACCCATCCCATCCCATCCCATCCCAACCCATCCCATCCCATCCCATCCCATCCCATCCCATCCCAACCCATCCCATCCCATCCCATCCCATCCCATCCCAACCCAACCCATCCCATCCCAACCCATCCCATCCCATCCCATCCCATCCCATCCCATCCCAACCCATCCCAACCCATCCCATCCCATCCCATCCCATCCCATCCCATCCATCCCATCCCATCCCATCCCATCCATCCCATCCCATCCCAACCCATCCCATCCCATCCCAACCCATCCCATCCCAACCCATCCCATCCATCCCATCCCATCCCATCCCAACCCATCCCATCCCAACCCATCCCATCCCATCCCAACCCATCCCATCCCAACCCATCCCATCCATCCCATCCATCCCATCCCATCCCATCCCATCCCAACCCATCCCATCCCATCCTATCCCAACCCATCCCATCCCATCCCAACCCATCCCATCCCATCCCATCCATCCCCATCCCATCCATCCCATCCCAACCCATCCCAACCCATCCCAACCCATCCCATCCATCCCATCCCATCCCATCCCATCCATCCCATCCCATCCCATCCCATCCCATCCCATCCCATCCCATCCCATCCCATCCCAACTTGGAGGAACCTCTGGGGATCGTCTCACCTGTGCCTCAGTTTCCCCACTCGCGCCTCTCCGGCTCTGGGGTGGGAGGAGCCTTTCCTGCAGCCCTCAGGATCTCACCCGGCTTCCACGTGGGTGGAATCAGAGCCTCATGGAGCCACGGAATGCCTTGGTTGGGAAAGACCTTTGAGATCCTCGTGTCCAACCATCCCCGTCCACCACTCCACCACCTCTGAGCACCTCTTCTGCCCATCTCGGAGCCCTCCAGGGATGGAGACTCCACCACTGATCCCATCTCCTCACAACCTCCTCTTCTCCGGACCAAACAACCCCAGGTCCCTCAGATGTTCCTCACAAGCATTGTCCTCCATCCCCTTCCCAGCTCCGTTCCCGGCTGGTAGAGTCCGGAGCTGCTCCTTCCATCCATCCCAGCTCCATCCATGGTGTCTCCAAGCCACGTGTCTTCTCCTGCCCGTGGAACACGGATGTTCAGGGAGATGTTGTGGTCCTCATCTCGGCTGTGCTTCCATGGAGCTCCTGGTGGGGCCAAGACCTGCTCCATCCATCCATCCATCCATCCATCCATCCATCCTTCCATCCATCCCAGCTCCATCCATGGTGTCCCCACACCACGTGTCTTCTCCTCCCCGTGGAACACAGATGTTGAGGGAGATGTGGTCCTCATCTCAGCTGTGCTTCCACGGAGCTCCTGGTGGGGCCAAGACCTCCTCCTTCCATCCATCCATCCCTCCATCCATCCATCCATCCATCCATCCATCCTTCCATCCATCCCAGCTCCATCCATGGTGTCCCCAAGCCACGTGTCTTCTCCTCCTCGTGGAACACGGATGTTGAGGGAGATGTTGTGGTCCTCATCTCGACTGTGCTTCCATGGAGCTGCTGGTGGGGCCAAGATCTGCTCCATCCATCCTTCCATCCATCCATCCATCCTTCCATCCATCCATCCATCCCTCCATCCATCCCAGCTCCATCCATGGTGTCCCCAAGCCACGTGTCTTCTCCTTCCCGTGGAACACAGATGTTCAGGGAGATGTTGTGGTCCTCATCTCGGCTGTGCTTCCATGGAGCTGCCGGTGGGGCCAAGATCTGCTCCTTCCATCCATCCATTCCATCCATCCATCCTTCCATCCTTCCATCCATCCCAGCTCCATCCGTGGTGTCCCCAAGCCACGTGTCTTCTCCTTCCTGTGGAACACGGATGTTCAGGGAGATGTTGTGGTCCTCATCTCGGCTGTGCTTCCATGGAGCTGCTGGTGGGGCCAAGATCTGCTCCATCCATCCATCCATCCATCCATCCTTCCATCCATCCCTCCATCCATCCCTCCATCCATTCCAGCTCCATCCATGGTGTCTCCAAGCCACGTGTCTTCTCCTCCCCGTGGAACACGGATGTTCAGGGAGATGTTGTGGTCCTCATCTCGGCTGTGCTTCCATGGAGCTGCCGGTGGGGCCAAGACCTCCTCCTTCCATCCAACATTGGAGGAGAACATCCTGATGACCCTTTGGAGCTTTGAAGGTCCATCGTTGCCTCCGAACCCCGTCCAGATCCCTCAACTTTGGATCTTCTCCCACCAGCGTTGAGGGGAAGAACGGCTCCTGAAGAGCAGAAGGGGTTCCTGGTGGTTCCCCTTCGGGAAAGGAAGGGTTAACATCTCCCGGATGACCTTTGGTCCCTCCTGGACCATCAAACACCTCCGGATGGAGCAGAGGAGGAGAAGCAGGATGGGCCGAGCCCATCGGAAACCGGGAAGGACAACCCCGGGTAGAGCGGAATGGGAGGAAACGCAGAGAGGAAGAGGCGCTCCCACCCCGAGGAACCCCATCCAGGGGGAGGTGGCCCTGGTGGGAACGATGGATGGACTCGGAGGAACCTTCCGAGCCCCAACCCGACCCGGCGTTCCAAGAGCTGCTCCGTGTGTTTGGGGGTTGGAAGTGGATGGACTCGGATGGACCCAACTCAACCCATTCCATGGTTCCAAGAGGTGATCCATGTCCCAAGGGTTGGATCTGGATGGACTCACAGGGACCTTCCAACCCAACCCAACCCATTCCATGACTCCAAGAGGTGATCCATGTCCCAAGGGTTGGATCTGGATGGACTTGGAGGAACCTTCCAACCCAACCCAACCCATTCCGTGGTTCCAAGAGGTGATCCATGTCCCAAGGGTTGGATCTGGATGGACTTGGAGGAACCTTCCAACCCAACCCAACCCATTCCGTGGTTCCAAGAGGTGATCCATGTCCCAAGCGTTGGATCTGGATGGACTCAGAGGAACCTTTCAACCCAACTCAACCCATTCCATCATTCCCAGAGGTGGTCCATGTCCCAAGGGTTGGATCTGGATGGGTTGGAGGAACCTTCCAAGCCCCAATCCAACCCGGCGTTCCAAGAGCTGCTCCGTGTGTTTGGGGGTTGGAAGTGGATGGACTCGGATGGACCCAACCCAACCCATTCCGTGGTTCCAAGAGGTGATCCATGTCCCAAGGGTTGGGTCTGGATGGACTCGGAGGGACCTTCCAACCCAACCCAACCCATTCCATGATTTCACAAGGTGCTCCATGCATCAGCAGTTGGATCTGGATGGACTTGGAGGGACCTTCCAACCCAACCCAACCCATTCCGTGGTTCCAAGAGGTGATCCATGTCCCAAGGGTTGGATCTGGATGGACTCGGAGGGACCTTCCAACCCAACCCAACCCATTCCATGATTTCACAAGGTGCTCCATGCATCAGCAGTTGGATCTGGATGGACTTGGAGGGACCTTCCAACCCAACCCAACCCATTCCTTGGTTCCAAGAGGTGATCCATGTCCCAAGGGTTGGATCTGGATGGACTCAGAGGAACCTTCCAACCCAACTCAACCCATTCCATGATTCCCAGAGGTGGTCCATGTCCCAGGGATTGGATCTGGATGGGTTGGAGGAACCTTCCAACCCAACCCAACCCGGCGTTCCAAGAGCTGCTCCGTGTGTTTTGGGGGTTGGAAGTGGATGGACTCAGATGGACCCAACCCAACCCATTCCGTGGTTCCAAGAGGTGATCCATGTCCAGGGGTTGGATCTGGATGGACTCAGAGGAACCTTTCAACCCAACTCAACCCATTCCATGATTCCCAGAGGTGATCCATGTCCCAAGGGTTGGATCTGGATGGCCTTGGAGGAACCTTCCAACCCAACCCAACCCATTCCATGATTCCAAGAGGTGATCCATGTCCCAAGGGTTGGATCTGGATGGACTTGGAGGAACCTTCCAACCCAACCCAACCCATTCCGTGGTTCCCAGAGGTGATCCATGTCCCAAGGGTTGGATCTGGATGGGTTGGAGGAACCTTCCAACCCAACTCAACTCATTCCATCATTCCCAGAGGTGGTCCATGTCCCAAGGGTTGGATCCAGATGGGTTGGAGGAACCTTCCAAGCCCCAATCCGACCCGGCGTTCCAAGAGCTGCTCCGTGGGTTTGGGGGTTGGAAGTGGATGGACTCGGATGGACCCAACCCAACCCATTCCGTGGTTCCAAGAGGTGATCCATGTCCCAAGGGTTGGATCTGGATGGACTCGGAGGGACCTTCCAACCCAACCCAACCCATTCCGTGGTTCCAAGAGGTGATCCATGTCCCAAAGGTTGGATCTGGATGGACTCAGAGGAACCTTTCAACCCAACTCAACCCATTCCATGATTCCCAGAGGTGGTCCATGTCCCAAGGGTTGGATCTGGATGGACTCAGAGGAACCTTCCAACCCAACCCAACCCATTCCATGATTTCACAAGGTGCTCCATGCATCAGCAGTTGAATCTGGATGGACTTGGAGGGACCTTCCAACCCAACCCAACCCATTCCTTGGTTCCAAGAGGTGATCCATGTCCCAGGGATTGGATCTGGATGGGTTGGAAAGTCCCTTCCAACCCAACCCAACCCATTCCATGATTCCCAGTAGTGATCCATGTCCCAACGGTTGGATCTGGATATCCTTGGAGGAACCTTCCAACCCAACCCATTCCATGATTCCAATGGTTGCTCAACGTACTTTAGGGTTGGATCTGGATGGACTCAGAGGAACCTTCCAACCCAACCCAACCCATTCCATGGTTCCCAGAGGTGGTCCATGTCCCGGGAGTTGGATCTGGATGGGTTGGAGGAACCTTCCAACCCAACCCAACACATTCCATGACTCCAAGAGGTGATCCATGTCCTTGGGGTGGGATCTGGATGGGTTGGAAAGTCCCTTCCAACCCAACTCAACCCATTCCATGATTCCCAGAGGTGGTCCATGTCCCAAGGGTTGGATCCGGATGTCCTTGGAGGAACCTTCCAACCCAACCCATTCTGTGGTTCCAAGGGTCTCTCAACGTACTTTGGGGTTGGATCCGGATGGGTTGGAAGGTTCCTCCAACCCAACCCAACCCATTCCATGACTCCAAGAGATGGTCCATGTCCCAAGGGTTGGATCTGGATGTCCTTGGAGGGACCTTCCAACCCAACTCATGGCTCCATGACTCCATGATCTTGGGGCCCTGCTGCCTACCGGCCCTGTTGGAAATGTGCTAGCCCAGCCAGGAACCTGCTAGCCCCAGAGGGGATCTGCCCCATAGGGAATGTGCTAGCCCAACCAGGAACCTGCTAGCCCCAGAGGGGATCTGCCCCATGGGGAATGTGCTAGCCCAACCAGGAACCTGCTAGCCCCACAGGGGATCTGCCCCATAGGGAATGTGCTAGCCCAGCCAGGAACCTGCTAGCCCCACAGGGGATCTGCCCCATAGGGAATGTGCTAGCCCAACCAGGAACCTGCTAGCCCCACAGGGGATCTGCCCCATAGGGAATGTGCTAGCCCAACCAGGAACCTGCTAGCCCCACAGGGGATCTGCCCCATAGGGAATGTGCTAGCCCAGCCAGGAACCTGCTAGCCCCAGAGGGGATCTGCCCCATAGGGAATGTGCTAGCCCAACCAGGAACCTGCTAGCCCCACAGGGGATCTGCCCCATAGGGAATGTGCTAGCCCAGCCAGGAACCTGCTAGCCCCAGAGGGGATCTGCCCCATAGGGAATGTGCTAGCCCAACCAGGAACCTGCTAGCCCCAGAGGGGATCTGCCCCATAGGGAATGTGCTAGCCCAACCAGGAACCTGCTAGCCCCAGAGGGGATCTGCCCCATAGGGAATGTGCTAGCCCAGCCAGGAACCTGCTAGCCCCACAGGGGATCTGCCCCATGGGGAATGTGCTAGCCCAGCCAGGAACCTGCTAGCCCCAGAGGGGATCTGCCCCATAGGGAATGTGCTAGCCCAACCAGGAACCTGCTAGCCCCAGAGGGGATCTGCCCCATAGGGAATGTGCTAGCCCAACCAGGAACCTGCTAGCCCCAGAGGGGATCTGCCCCATGGGGAATGTGCTAGCCCAACCAGGAACCTGCTAGCCCCAGAGGGGATCTGCCCCATAGGGAATGTGCTAGCCCAGCCAGGAACCTGCTAGCCCCACAGGGGATCTGCCCCATGGGGAATGTGCTAGCCCAGCCAGGAACCTGCTAGCCCCAGAGGGGATCTGCCCCATAGGGAATGTGCTAGCCCAACCAGGAACCTGCTAGCCCCAGAGGGGATCTGCCCCATAGGGAATGTGCTAGCCCAACCAGGAACCTGCTAGCCCCAGAGGGGATCTGCCCCATGGGGAATGTGCTAGCCCAGCCAGGAACCTGCTAGCCCCAGAGGGGATCTGCCCCATGGGGAATGTGCTAGCCCAACCAGGAACCTGCTAGCCCCACAGGGGATCTGCCCCATGGGGAATGTGCTAGCCCAACCAGGAACCTGCTAGCCCCACAGGGGATCTGCCCCATAGGGAATGTGCTAGCCCAGTCAGGAACCTGCTAGCCCCAGAGGGGATCTGCCCCATGGGGAATGTGCTAGCCCAGCCAGGAACCTGCTAGCCCCACAGGGGATCTGCCCCATAGGGAATGTGCTAGCCCAGCCAGGAACCTGCTAGCCCCAGAGGGGATCTGCCCCATAGGGAATGTGCTAGCCCAGTCAGGAACCTGCTAGCCCCAGAGGGGATCTGCCCCATAGGCAATGTGCTAGCCCAACCAGGAACCTGCTAGCCCCAGAGGGGATCTGCCCCATGGGGAATGTGCTAGCCCAACCAGGAACCTGCTAGCCCCAGAGGGGATCTGCCCCATGGGGAATGTGCTAGCCCAGCCAGGAACCTGCTAGCCCCAGAGGGGATCTGCCCCATAGGGAATGTGCTAGCCCAGCCAGGAACCTGCTAGCCCCAGAGGGGATCTGCCCCATGGGGAATGTGCTAGCCCAGCCAGGAACCTGCTAGCCCCAGAGGGGATCTGCCCCATGGGGAATGTGCTAGCCCAGCCAGGAACCTGCTAGCCCCAGAGGGGATCTGCCCCATAGGGAATGTGCTAGCCCAGCCAGGAACCTGCTAGCCCCAGAGGGGATCTGCCCCATGGGGAATGTGCTAGCCCAGCCAGGAACCTGCTAGCCCCACAGGGGATCTGCCCCATAGGGAATGTGCTAGCCCAACCAGGAACCTGCTAGCCCCAGAGGGGACCTGCCCCATAGGGAATGTGCTAGCCCAGCCAGGAACCTGCTAGCCCCACAGGGGATCTGCCCCATGGGGAATGTGCTAGCCCAGCCAGGAACCTGCTAGCCCCACAGGGGATCTGCCCCATGGGGAATGTGCTAGCCCAGCCAGGAACCTGCTAGCCCCACAGGGGATCTGCCCCATAGGGAATGTGCTAGCCCAGCCAGGAACCTGCTAGCCCCAGAGGGGATCTGCCCCATGGGGAATGTGCTAGCCCAGCCAGGAACCTGCTAGCCCCAGAGGGGATCTGCCCCATTGGGAATGTGCTAGCCCAGCCAGGAACCTGCTAGCCCCACAGGGGATCTGCCCCATGGGGAATGTGCTAGCCCAACCAGGAACCTGCTAGCCCTAGAGGGGATCTGCCCCATAGGGAATGTGCTAGCCCAGCCAGGAACCTGCTAGCCCCACAGGGGATCTGCCCCATGGGGAATGTGCTAGCCCAGCCAGGAACCTGCTAGCCCCACAGGGGATCTGCCCCATAGGGAATGTGCTAGCCCAACCAGGAACCTGCTAGCCCCAGAGGGGATCTGCCCCATGGGGAATGTGCTAGCCCAACCAGGAACCTGCTAGCCCCAGAGGGGATCTGCCCCATGGGGAATGTGCTAGCCCAACCAGGAACCTGCTAGCCCCAGAGGGGATCTGCCCCATAGGGAATGTGCTAGCCCAACCAGGAACCTGCTAGCCCCAGAGGGGATCTGCCCCATAGGGAATGTGCTAGCCCAGCCAGGAACCTGCTAGCCCCAGAGGGGATCTGCCCCATAGGGAATGTGCTAGCCCAGCCAGGAACCTGCTAGCCCCAGAGGGGATCTGCCCCATAGGGAATGTGCTAGCCCACCCAGGAACCTGCTAGCCCCACAGGGGATCTGCCCCATAGGGAATGTGCTAGCCCAACCAGGAACCTGCTAGCCCCAGAGGGGATCAGCCCCATAGGGAATGTGCTAGCCCAACCAGGAACCTGCTAGCCCCAGAGGGGATCTGCCCCATAGGAATGTGCTAGCCCAACCAGGAACCTGCTAGCCCCACAGGGGATCTGCCCCATAGGGAATGTGCTAGCCCAGCCAGGAACCTGCTAGCCCCAGAGGGGATCTGCCCCATAGGGAATGTGCTAGCCCAACCAGGAACCTGCTAGCCCCAGAGGGGATCTGCCCCATAGGGAATGTGCTAGCCCAACCAGGAACCTGCTAGCCCCAGAGGGGATCTGCCCCATGGGGAATGTGCTAGCCCAGCCAGGAACCTGCTAGCCCCAGAGGGATCTGCCCCATGGGGAATGTGCTAGCCCAGCCAGGAACCTGCTAGCCCCACAGGGATCTGCCCCATAGGGAATGTGCTAGCCCAGCCAGGAACCTGCTAGCCCCAGAGGGGATCTGCCCCATAGGGAATGTGCTAGCCCAGCCCGGAACCTGCTAGCCCCACGAGGGGATCTGCCCCATGGGGAATGTGCTAGCCAGCCAGGAACCCTGCTAGCCCCAGAGGGGATCTGCCCCATAGGGATGTGCTAGCCCAGCCAGGAACCTGCTAGCCCCACAGGGGATCTGCCCCATAGGGAATGTGCTAGCCCAGCCAGGAACCTGCTAGCCCCAGAGGGGATCTGCCCCATAGGGAATGTGCTAGCCCATCCAGGAACCTGCTAGCCCCACAGGGGATCTGCCCCATAGGGAATGTGCTAGCCCAACCAGGAACCTGCTAGCCCCAGAGGGGATCTGCCCCATGGGGAATGTGCTAGCCCAACCAGGAACCTGCTAGCCCCAGAGGGGATCTGCCCCATGGGGAATGTGCTAGCCCAGCCAGGAACCTGCTAGCCCCACAGGGGATCTGCCCCATGGGGAATGTGCTAGCCCAGCCAGGAACCTGCTAGCCCCAGAGGGGATCTGCCCCTAGGGAATGTGCTAGCCCAGCCAGGAACCTGCTAGCCCCAAGGGGATCTGCCCCATAGGGAATGTGCTAGCCCAGCCAGGAACCTGCTAGCCCCACAGGGGATCTGCCCCATAGGGAATGTGCTAGCCCAGCCAGGAACCTGCTAGCCCCACAGAGGGGATCTGCCCCATAGGGAATGTGCTAGCCCAGCCAGGAACCTGCTAGCCCCAGAGGGGATCTGCCCCATAGGGGAATGTGCTAGCCCAGCCAGGAACCTGCTAGCCCCAGAGGGGATCTGCCCCATGGGGAATGTGCTAGCCCAAGCCAGGAACCTGCTAGCCCCACAGGGGATCTGCCCCATAGGGGAATGTGCTAGCCCAAGCCAGGAACCTGCTAGCCCCAGAGGGGATCTGCCCCATAGGGAATGTGCTAGCCCAGCCAGGAACCTGCTAGCCCCAGAGGGGATCTGCCCCATGGGGAATGTGCTAGCCCCAGCCAGGAACCTTGCTAGCCCCACAGGGGATCTCTGCCCATCTGCAGTGGGATGTGCTAGCCCAGCCAGGAACCTGCTAGCCCCACAGGGGATCTGCCCCAATAGGGAATGGTGCTAGCCCCAGCCAGAACCTGCTAGCCCCACAGGGGATCTGCCCCATAGGGATGTGCTAGCCCAGTCAGGGAACCTGCTAGCCCCACAGGGGGATCTGCCCCATAGGGGAATGTGCTAGCCCAGCCAGGAACCTGCTAGCCCCAGAGGGGATCCTGCCCCCAATAGGGGGAATGTGCTAGCCCAGCCAAGGAACCTGCTAGCCCCAGAGGGGATCTGCCCCATAGGGAATGTGCTAGCCCAACCAGGAACCTGCTAGCCCCACAGGGGATCTGCCCCATAGGGGAATGTGCTAGCCCAGCCAGGAACCTGCTAGCCCCACAGGGGATCTGCCCCATAGGGGAATGTGCTAGCCCAAACCAGGAACCTGCTAGCCCCCAGAGGGGATCTGCCCCATAGGGAATGTGCTAGCCCAGCCAGGAACCTGCTAGCCCCACAGGGGATCTGCCCCATGGGGAATGTGCTAGCCCAACCAGGAACCTGCTAGCCCCAGAGGGGATCTGCCCCATGGGGAATGTGCTAGCCCAGCCAGGAACCTGCTAGCCCCAGCAGGGGATCTGCCCCATAGGGGAATGTGCTAGCCCAGCCAGGAACCTGCTAGCCCCACAGGGGATCTGCCCCATAGGGAATGTGCTAGCCCAGCCAGGAACCTGCTAGCCCCAGAGGGGGATCTGCCCCATGGGGAATGTGCTAGCCCAGCCAGGAACCTGCTAGCCCCAGAGGGATCTGCCCCATAAGGGGAATGTGCTAGCCCAAGCCAGGCACCTGCTAGCCCCAGAGGGGATCTGCCCCATAGGGGAATGTGCTAGCCCAACCAGGGAACCTGCTAGCCCCACAGGGGATCTGCCCCATAGGGAATGTGCTAGCCCAGCCAGGAACCTGCTAGCCCCACAGGGGATCTGCCCCATAGGGAATGTGCTAGCCCAGCCAGGAACCTGCTAGCCCCAGAGGGGATCTGCCCCATAGGGAATGTGCTAGCCCAACCAGGAACCTGCTAGCCCCAGAGGGGATCTGCCCCATAGGGAATGTGCTAGCCCAGCCAGGAACCTGCTAGCCCCAGAGGGGATCTGCCCATAGGGAATGTGGCTAGCCCAACCAGGAACCTGCTAGCCCCAGCAGGGGATCTGCCCCATAGGGAATGTGCTTAGCCCAGCCCAGGAACCTGCTAGCCCCAGCAGGGGATCTGCCACCATAGGGAATGTGCTAGCCCAGCCAGGAACCTGCTAGCCCCAGAGGGGATCTGCCCCATAGGGGAATGTGCTAGCCCAGCCAGGAACCTGCTAGCCCCACAGGGGATCTGCCCCATAGGGGAATGTGCTAGCCCAGCCAGGAACCTGCTAGCCCCCACAGGGGATCTGCCCCATAGGGAATGTGCTAGCCCAGCCAGGAACCTGCTAGCCCCAGAGGGGATCTGCCCCATAGGGAATGTGCTAGCCCAGCCAGGAACCTGCTAGCCCCAGAGGGGATCTGCCCCATAGGGGAATGTGCTAGCCCAAGCCAGGAACCTGCTAGCCCCACAGGGGATCTGCCCCATAGGGAATGTGCTAGCCCAGCCAGGAACCTGCTAGCCCCAGAGGGGATCTGCCCCATAGGGAATGTGCTAGCCCAGCCAGGAACCTGCTAGCCCCAGAGGGGATCTGCCCCATAGGGAATGTGCTAGCCCAACCAGGAACCTGCTAGCCCCACAGGGGATCTGCCCCATAGGGAATGTGCTAGCCCAGCCAGGAACCTGCTAGCCCCAGAGGGGATCTGCCCCATGGGGAATGTGCTAGCCCAGCCAGGAACCTGCTAGCCCTACAGGGGATCTGCCCCATAGGGAATGTGCTAGCCCAGCCAGGAACCTGCTAGCCCCACAGGGGATCTGCCCCATAGGGAATGTGCTAGCCCAACCAGGAACCTGCTAGCCCCAGAGGGGATCTGCCCCATAGGGAATGTGCTAGCCCAACCAGGAACCTGCTAGCCCCACAGGGGATCTGCCCCATGGGGAATGTGCTAGCCCAACCAGGAACCTGCTAGCCCCAGAGGGGATCTGCCCCATGGGGAATGTGCTAGCCCAACCAGGAACCTGCTAGCCCCAGAGGGGATCTGCCCCATGGGGAATGTGCTAGCCCAGCCAGGAACCTGCTAGCCCCACAGGGGATCTGCCCCATGGGGAATGTGCTAGCCCAACCAGGAACCTGCTAGCCCCAGAGGGGATCTGCCCCATGGGGAATGTGCTAGCCCAGCCAGGAACCTGCTAGCCCCAGAGGGGATCTGCCCCATGGGGAATGTGCTAGCCCAGCCAGGAACCTGCTAGCCCCAGAGGGGATCTGCCCCATAGGGAATGTGCTAGCCCAACCAGGAACCTGCTAGCCCCAGAGGGGATCTGCCCCATGGGGAATGTGCTAGCCCAACCCAGGAACCTGCTAGCCCACAGGGGATCTGCCCATGGGAATGTGCTAGCCCAGCCAGGAACCTGCTAGCCCCACAGGGGATCTGCCCCATGGGGAATGTGCTAGCCCAGCCAGGAACCTGCTAGCCCCACAGGGGATCTGCCCCATAGGGAATGTGCTAGCCCAGCCAGGAACCTGCTAGCCCCACAGGGGATCTGCCCCATAGGGAATGTGCTAGCCCAGTCAGGAACCTGCTAGCCCCACAGGGGATCTGCCCCATAGGGAATGTGCTAGCCCAGCCAGGAACCTGCTAGCCCCACAGGGGATCTGCCCCATAGGGAATGTGCTAGCCCAGCCAGGAACCTGCTAGCCCCAGAGGGGATCTGCCCCATAGGGAATGTGCTAGCCCAGCCAGGAACCTGCTAGCCCCAGAGGGGATCTGCCCCATGGGGAATGTGCTAGCCCAGCCAGGAACCTGCTAGCCCCAGAGGGGATCTGCCCCATAGGGAATGTGCTAGCCCAACCAGGAACCTGCTAGCCCCACAGGGGATCTGCCCCATAGGGAATGTGCTAGCCCAGCCAGGAACCTGCTAGCCCCACAGGGGATCTGCCCCATAGGGAATGTGCTAGCCCAGCCAGGAACCTGCTAGCCCCAGAGGGGATCTGCCCCATAGGGAATGTGCTAGCCCAGCCAGGAACCTGCTAGCCCCAGAGGGGATCTGCCCCATAGGGGAATGTGCTAGCCCAGCCAGGAACCTGCTAGCCCCAGAGGGGATCTGCCCCATAGGGAATGTGCTAGCCCAACCAGGAACCTGCTAGCCCCAGATGGGATCTGCCCCATAGGGAATGTGCTAGCCCAGCCAGGAACCTGCTAGCCCCACAGGGGATCTGCCCCATAGGGAATGTGCTAGCCCAAACAGGAACCTGCTAGCCCCAGAGGGGATCTGCCCCATAGGGAATGTGCTAGCCCAACCAGGAACCTGCTAGCCCCACAGGGGATCTGCCCCATGGGGAATGTGCTAGCCCAACCAGGAACCTGCTAGCCCCAGAGGGGATCTGCCCCATGGGGAATGTGCTAGCCCAGCCAGGAACCTGCTAGCCCCAGAGGGTATCTGCCCCATGGGGAATGTGCTAGCCCAGCCAGGAACCTGCTAGCCCCACAGGGGATCTGCCCCATAGGGAATGTGCTAGCCCAGCCAGGAACCTGCTAGCCCCAGAGGGGATCTGCCCCATGGGGAATGTGCTAGCCCAGCCAGGAACCTGCTAGCCCCACAGGGGATCTGCCCCATGGGGAATGTGCTAGCCCAGCCAGGAACCTGCTAGCCCCCACAGGGGATCTGCCCCATAGGGAATGTGCTAGCCCAACCAGGAACCTGCTAGCCCCAGAGGGGATCTGCCCCATAGGGAATGTGCTAGCCCAACCAGGAACCTGCTAGCCCCACAGGGGATCTGCCCCATAGGGAATGTGCTAGCCCAACCAGGAACCTGCTAGCCCCACAGGGGATCTGCCCCATAGGGAATGTGCTAGCCCAGCCAGGAACCTGCTAGCCCCACAGGGGATCTGCCCCATGGGGAATGTGCTAGCCCAGCCAGGAACCTGCTAGCCCCAGAGGGGATCTGCCCCATGTGGAATGTGCTAGCCCAGCCAGGAACCTGCTAGCCCCAGAGGGGATCTGCCCCATAGGGAATGTGCTAGCCCAACCAGGAACCTACTAGCCCCACAGGGGATCTGCCCCATAGGGAATGTGCTAGCCCAGCCAGGAACCTGCTAGCCCCACAGGGGATCTGCCCCATAGGGAATGTGCTAGCCCAACCAGGAACCTGCTAGCCCCAGAGGGGATCTGCCCCATAGGGAATGTGCTAGCCCAGCCAGGAACCTGCTAGCCCCAGAGGGGATCTGCCCCATAGGGAATGTGCTAGCCCAGCCAGGAACCTGCTAGCCCCAGAGGGGATCTGCCCCATGGGGAATGTGCTAGCCCAGCCAGGAACCTGCTAGCCCCACAGGGGATCTGCCCCATAGGGAATGTGCTAGCCCAACCAGGAACCTGCTAGCCCCAGAGGGGATCTGCCCCATGGGGAATGTGCTAGCCCAACCAGGAACCTGCTAGCCCCACAGGGGATCTGCCCCATAGGGAATGTGCTAGCCCAGCCAGGAACCTGCTAGCCCCAGAGGGGATCTGCCCCATAGGGAATGTGCTAGCCCAGCCAGGAACCTGCTAGCCCCAGAGGGGATCTGCCCCATGGGGAATGTGCTAGCCCAACCAGGAACCTGCTAGCCCCAGAGGGGATCTGCCCCATAGGGAATGTGCTAGCCCAGCCAGGAACCTGCTAGCCCCAGAGGGGATCTGCCCCATAGGGAATGTGCTAGCCCAGCCAGGAACCTGCTAGCCCCAGAGGGGATCTGCCCCATAGGGAATGTGCTAGCCCAGCCAGGAACCTGCTAGCCCCAGAGGGGATCTGCCCCATGGGGAATGTGCTAGCCCAACCAGGAACCTGCTAGCCCCAGAGGGGATCTGCCCCATAGGGAATGTGCTAGCCCAACCAGGAACCTGCTAGCCCCACAGGGGATCTGCCCGATGGGGAATGTGCTAGCCCAACCAGGAACCTGCTAGCCCCACAGGGGATCTGCCCCATGGGGAATGTGCTAGCCCAACCAGGAACCTGCTAGCCCCAGAGGGGATCTGCCCCATAGGGAATGTGCTAGCCCAGCCAGGAACCTGCTAGCCCCAGAGGGGATCTGCCCCATAGGGAATGTGCTAGCCCAACCAGGAACCTGCTAGCCCCAGAGGGGATCTGCCCCATAGGGAATGTGCTAGCCCAGCCAGGAACCTGCTAGCCCCACAGGGGATCTGCCCCATAGGGAATGTGCTAGCCCAACCAGGAACCTGCTAGCCCCACAGGGGATCTGCCCCATAGGGAATGTGCTAGCCCAGCCAGGAACCTGCTAGCCCCAGAGGGGATCTGCCCCATGGGGAATGTGCTAGCCCAGCCAGGAACCTGCTAGCCCCAGAGGGGATCTGCCCCATAGGGAATGTGCTAGCCCAACCAGGAACCTGCTAGCCCCAGAGGGGATCTGCCCCATGGGGAATGTGCTAGCCCAACCAGGAACCTGCTAGCCCCAGAGGGGATCTGCCCCATGGGGAATGTGCTAGCCCAGCCAGGAACCTGCTAGCCCCACAGGGGATCTGCCCCATAGGGAATGTGCTAGCCCAGCCAGGAACCTGCTAGCCCCACAGGGGATCTGCCCCATAGGGAATGTGCCCCACGGGGGATCCGCCCCATAGCGGTGTGGGTCCGGTGGTCACAGTCACCGCCAGGTGGCCCCGCGGTCGCGTTGGTCGCCCTGAGCCCCTCCCGGCTCTGGGGGGGCAATGTGTGGGGCGAGAGGAGCTCAGTGTGGGGTGAAAGGAGCTCAGTGTGGGGTGAGAGGAGCTCAGTGTGGGGTGAAAGGAGCTCAGTGTGGGGCGAGAGGAGCTCAGTGTGGGGCAACGGGTGCTCAATGTGGGGTGCGGGATGTGTGGGGCACAGGGAGCTCAGTGTGGGGTGCGGGATGTGTGGGGCACAGGGAGCTCGGTGTGGGGTGAAAGGAGCTCAGTGTGGGGTGAAAGGAGCTCAGTGTGGGGTGAAAGGCGCTCGGTGTGGGGTGCAGGATATGTGGGGCACAGGGCGCTCGGTGTGGGGCAGAGGGAGCTCGGTGTGGGGTGCGGGATGTGTGGGGTGCGGGATGTGGGGCGCAGCGTGGGGGGATCTCCGTGTGCCCCACAGCGGGGAGCGATGCTTCCACCCCCGCCCCACACCCCGCCCCACACCTCGACCCTCACGGACCAATGGCTCAGACCCTATGCCCCCCCCCTTTTCCCCCTCCTCCCCCCCTTTCCCCCCTCTGCTCCCCCTTCTCCCTCCTCCTCCCTCCTTTCCCCCCTCCTCTCCCTTTTACCCCCCCTCCACTCCCCTTCCCCCCCTTTTACCACCCTCCGTCCCCCCTTTTCCCCCCTCCACCCCCCTTTTTACCCCCCCGCCCCCCTTTTACCCCTCCGTCCTCCCTTTCCCCCCCTCCATCCTTTTTACCCCCCCTTCCCCCTCCCCTTCCCCCCCTTTTCCCCCTCCTCCCTTTTTAGCCCCCTTTTCCCCCCTCCTCCCCCCTTTCCCCCTCCCCTTTTCACCCCTCCTCCCCCCCTTTCCCCCCTCCTCCCTTTTTACCCCCCTTCCTCCCTCCTTTTTCCCTCCGCCCCCCCTTCCCCCTCCTCCCTTTTTACCCCCCTTCCCCCCTTCGCCCCCCTTTTCCCCCCCTTTTCCCCCTTCTCCCCCCTCCCCCCTTCTCCCCCCTCCCCCCCTTTTCCCCCTTTCCCCCCCTCCGCCCCCCTTTTACCCCCCTTCCTCCCCCCTTTTCCCCCCTCCTCCCCCCTTTTCCCCCTCCTCCCCTTTTAACCCCCCTTCTCCCCCCTTTCCCCCCTTCTCCCCCCTTTTCCCCCTTTCCCCCCTCCTCCCCCCTTTTCCCCCTCCTCCCCTTTTAACCCCCCTCCTCCCCCCTTTTCCCCCCGCCCCCCTTTTCGCCCTCCTCCCTTTTTACCCCCCCCTTCCCCCCTTCGCCCCCCTTTTCCCCCCTTATCCCCCCTCCCCCCTTTCCCCCCCTCCGCCCCCACTTTTCCCTCTTTCCCCCCCCTCCGCCCCCCCTTTCCCCCCCTCCTCCCCCTTTTCCCCCCTCCTCCACTTTTAACCCCCTCCTCCCTTCCCCCCCCTCCGCCCCCCTTCCCCCTCCTCCCTTTTTACCCCCCTTCCCCCCTTCGCCCCCCTTTTCCCCCCTCTCTGCCCCCCCTTTCCCCCCTCCTCCCCTTTTAACCCCCTCCTCCCTTCCCCCCTCCTCCCCCCTCCTCCCTTTTTACCCCCTTCCCCCCTTCTCCCCCCTTTTCCCCCTTCTCCCCCCTTTTCCCCCCTCTCTGTCCCCCCTTCTCCCCCCTTTTCCCCCCTTTTCCCCCTTCTCCCCCCTCCTCCCTCCTTTTCCCCCCCTCCTCCCCTTTTAACCCCCTCCTCCCTTCCCCCCCCTCCTCCTCCCTTCCCCCCCTTTTCCCCCCTCTCTGTCCCCCCTTTTCCCCCCTTTTCCCCCCTTTTCCCCCCTTCTCCCCCCTCCTCCCTCCTTTTTCCCCCCTCCTCCCCTTTTAACCCCCTCCTCCCTTCCCCCCCCTTTTCCCCCCTCTCTGTCCCCCCTTCTCCCCCCTTTTCCCCCCTTTTCCCCCTTCTCCCCCCTCCTCCCTCCTTTTCCCCCCCTCCTCCCCTTTTAACCCCCTCCTCCCTTCCCCCCCTCCGCCCCCCTTCCCCCTCCCCTTTCCCCCCTCTCTGTCCCCCCTTCTCCCCCCTTTTCCCCCCTTTTCCCCCTTCTCCCCCCTCCTCCCTCCTTTTCCCCCCCTCCTCCCCTTTTAACCCCCTCCTCCCTTCCCCCCCCTCCTCCTCCCTTCCCCCCCCCTTTTCCCCCCTCTCTGTCCCCCCTTTTCCCCCCTTTTCCCCCCTTTTCCCCCCTTCTCCCCCCTCCTCCCTCCTTTTCCCCCCCCTCTTCCCCCCCTCCTCCCCTTTTAACCCCCTCCCCCCCCCCCCCCCCCCTCCTCCCCCTTCCCCCCCCCCTTCCCCCCCCCCCCGGCAGGTGCGGGGCGGGGCGGGGCGGGGCGGGGCGGGGCGGGGCTGCTCCGGAGCGGCTCCGGAGCGGAGCGGAGCGGCGATGTGGCCGCGGTTGAATTCTCTCCTGACGGCTCTGCTCCGCTTTTTCAGCCGCGGACCGCAGGTGTTCCTCCGCGGGGGCGAAGGAGGACGAGGGGGAGGAGGAGGAGGAGCTGAAGCGCTGCAGGTACCCAACGGGAACCCCCCAAAACCGGGACACCCCCAAAACCGGGACCCCCCAAAACCGGGACCCCCAAAACAGGGACCCCTAAACGAGACCCCAAACCGGGACCCCCCAAAACCGGGACCCCCGAACAGGGACCCCCGAACTGGGACCCCCAAACTGGGACCCTAAAGGGAACCCCAAACCGGGACGCCCAAACGGGGCCCTAAACGGGACCCCAAACGGGACCCCCAAACTGGGACCCCCAAACAGGGACCCCAAACCGGGAACACAAACCGGGACTCCCAAATGGGACCCCCAAACCGGGACCCCTAAACGGGACCCCCAAACCGGGACCCCCAAACTGGGACCCCCAATCTGGGACCCTAAAGGGGACCTTAAACGGGACCCCCAAAGGGACCCCCAAACCGGGACCCCCAAACCGGGACTCCCAACCGGGACCACAAACGGGACCCCAAACCGGGGCCCCCGAAAGGAACCCCCAAATCGGGACCCCAAACCGGGAACCCAAACCGGGACCCCCAAACGGACCCCCAACCAGGACCTCCAAACGGGACCCCCAAACTGGGATCCCCAACCGGGACCCCCAAACCGGGACTCCAACAGGGACCGTACATGGGACCCCCAAACCAGGACCCCCAAACGGGACCCCAAACCGGGACCCCCAAATAGACCCCCAAACCGGGACCCCAACCGAGATCCCCAACCGGGATCCCCCAACAGGGACCCCAAACCGGGACCCCCGAACGGGACCCCAAACCGGGACCCCCGAAAGGAACCCCCAAACCGGCACGCCCAAACCGGGACCCCAAACAGTACCCCCAATCCGGGACTCCCCAAACCGGGATCCTCAACCGGCACCCCCAAACTGGGACCCCAAACGGTACCCCCAAACCGGGACCCCCAAACCCAGCCTTTCCCACCCGGGATCCCCAAAACGGGACCCCAAACCGGGACTCCCAACCAGGACCCCCGAATGGACCCCCGAACGGGACCCCAAAACGGGACCCCCGAAAGGAACCCCCAAACCGGCACCCCCAAACCCAGCCTTTCCCACCCGGGATTGCCAAACCGGGACCCCAAACCAGGACCTCCAAACCGGGACCCCAAACGGGACTCCCAAACCGAGACCCCAAACGGGACCCCCAAACCGGGACCCCCAAACCCAGCCCTTCCCACCCGGGATCCCCAAACCGGGACCCCAACCGGGACCCCAAACCGGGACCCCAACCGGGATCCCCCAACCGGGACTCCCAATCGAGACCCCCGAACGGGACCCCAAAACGGGACCCCCGAAAGGAACCCCCAAACCGGCACCCCCAAACCCAGCCCTTCCCAACCGGGACCCCCAAACCGGGACCCCAACAGGGACCCCAAACCGGGACCCCAAACCGGGACCCCAACCGGGATCCCCCAAACAGGGACCCCAAATCGGGAACCCAAACGGGACCCCCAAACGGAACCCCCAACCGGGACCTCCAAACCGGGACCCCAAATCCCGCCCTTCCCACCTGGGGACCCCCAAACCGGAACCCCTGAGCCCCCAAATCCCGAGCCCCAAACAGGGACGCCCGGACCCCAACCCCCAACCCCGGGACCCCAAACCGGGACCCCCGGACCCCAAACCGGGACCCCCGAACCCCAAACCCAGCCCTACCCACCTGTGAACCCCAATTCGGGACCCCCTCTCAACCCGGGACCCCCAAACCTTGACCCGGGACCCCAAACCCCGCTCTTCCCACCCAGGACCCCCAATTCGGGACCCAAAACCCCCGACCCCCAACTCGGAACCTTCAAATCGGGACCCCCAAACCACCCCTTCCCACCTGGGACCCCCAGTTTGGGACCCCTGGGACCCCAAACTCAGCCCCTTCCCACCAGGGACCCCCAATTTGAGACCCCCGAACCCCATTCCGGGACCCCAAACTCAGCCCTTCCCACCCGGGACCCCCAATTCGAGACACCAGAACCCCAATCTGGAACCCCAAATGCAGCCCTACCCACCCGGGACCCCCAATCTGAGACCCCTGAACCCCAATCCGGGACCCTAAACTCAGCCCCTTCCCACCCGGGACCCCCAATTCGAGACCCCTGAACCCCAATCCAGGACCCCAAACTCAGCCCTTCCTACCCGGGACCCCCAATTTGAGACCCCCGAAGCCCAACCCGGGACCCCAAACTCAGCCCCTTCCCACCCGGGACCCCCAATTTGAGACCCCAAACCCCAATCCGGGACCCCAAACTCAGCCCCTTCCCACCCGGGACCCCCAATTTGAGACCCCAAACCCCAACCCGGGACCCCAAACTCAGCCCCTTCCCACCAGGGACCCCCAATTTGGGACCCCCGAACCCCAATCCGGGACCCTAAACTCAGCCCCTTCCCACCCGGGACCCCCAATTTGAGATCCCCAAACCCCAACCCGGGACCCCAAACTCAGCCCTTCCCACCTTCCCACCCCCCAATTTGAGACCCTCGAACCCCAATCCAGGACCCCAAACTCAGCCCTTCCCATCCGGGAACCCCAATTTGGGACCCCCGAACCCCAATCCAGGTCCCCAAACTCAGCCCCTTCCCACCAGTGACCCCCAATTTGAGACCCCTGAACCCCAACCCGGGACCCCAAACTCAGCCCCTTCCCACCCGGGACCCCCAATTCAGGACCCCCGAACCCCAATCCGGGACCCCAAACTCAGCCCCTTCCCACCCGGGACCCCCAATTCGGGACCCCCGAACCCCAATCCGGGACCCCAAACTCAGCCCCTTCCCACCCGGGACCCCCAATTTGAGACCCCAAACCCCAACCCGGGACCCCAAACTCAGCCCCTTCCCACCAGGGACCCCCAATTTGGGACCCCCGAACCCCAATCCGGGACCCCAAACTCAGCCCCTTCCCACCCGGGACCCCCAATTTGAGACCCCAAACCCCAATCCGGGACCCCAAACTCAGCCCCTTCCCACCAGGGACCCCCAATTTGGGACCCCCGAACCCCAATCCGGGACCCCAAACTCAGCCCCTTCCCACCCGGGACCCCCAATTTGAGACCCCCAACCCCAACCCGGGACCCCAAACTCAGCCCCTTCCCACCAGGGACCCCCAATTTGGGACCCCCGAACCCCAATCCGGGACCCCAACTCAGCCCTTCCCACCCGGGACCCCCAATTTGAGACCCCAAACCCCAATCCGCGACCCCAAACTCAGCCCCTTTCCACCCGGGAACCCCAATTTGAGACCCCCGAACCCCAATCCGGGACCCCAAACTCAGCCCCTTCCCACCCGGGACCCCCAATTCGAGATCCCCGAACCCCAACCCGGGACCCCAAACTCAGCCCCTTCCCACCCGGGACCCCCAATTCGAGACCCCCGAACCCCAACCCGGGACCCCAAACTCAGCCCCTTCCCACCCAGAACCCCCAGTTTGAGACCCCCGAACCCCAACCCAGGACCCCAAACTCAGCCCCTTCCCAGCCGGGACCCCCAATTTGAGACCCCCAAACCCCAACCCGGGACCCCAAACTCAGCCCCTTCCCACCCGGGACCCCCAATTCAGGACCCCCGAACCCCAATCCGGGACCCCAAACTCAGCCCTTCCCACCCGGGACCCCCAATTTGAGACCCCCGAACCCCAAACTCAGCCCCTTCCCACCCGGGACCCCCAGTTTGGGACCCCTGAACCCCATTCCGGGACCCCAAACTCAGCCCCTTCCCACCTGGGACCCCCAATTTGGGACCCCCGAACCCCATAAATAGGGGGTTCAGGAGCTTAGAGGTGAGGGCGTCCGGGAGTCTGGGGGTACCCTGGGTGCAGAAGTTTTGGGGTGCAATGGATTTGGGGGGCCTGGGAATAGGGGTCCCCTGCATCTTGGGGTCCCCTGAGTCTGGGGGTTCCCTTTTGTGTCTAGGATTTTGGGGTGCGATGGATTTGGGGGGTATGGGGATGAGGATCTGTGTGTTTGGGAGTCCCCTGAGTCTGGGGGTCCCCCGTGTGCCGTGGATTTTTGGGGTGCAGTGGGCTTTGGGGTGGCTGGGAATGCAGATCTCACGCATCTCGGGGTGCCGCGTGTCTTGGGGTCCCCTCTGTGCCAAGGATTTTGGGGTGCAGTGGGCTTGGGAGACGTGGAATGTGGGTCTGATGTGTCTGGGATTCCTTTTGTGCTGAGGGTTTTGGGGTGCGATGGGTTTTGGGGGGTCTGGGAATGAGGATCTGTGTGTTTGGGGGTCCCCTGAGTCTGGGGGTTCCCTTCTGTGTGTAGGATTTTGGGGGGCGCTGGGAATGTGTGTTCTGTGCATCTTGGGGTGCCACGTGCCTGGGGACCCTTTTGTGCCGAGGATTTTGGGGTACAGTGAGGTTTGGGGGGGGGCTGGGAAGGCAGATCTCACCCATCTTGGGGTCCTGCGCCTCTTGGGGTTCCCTTTGTGCTGAGGATTTTGGGGTGCGATGGGTTTGGGGGGGGCTCGGAATGCAGATCTGTGAGTTTGGGGGTCCCCTGAGTCTGGGGGTCCCCCGTGTGTTGAGGTGCTGGGGTGTGATGGGTTGGGCGGGGGCGGCGCTTGTGCCTCAGTTTCCCCACTCGTGCCTCAGTTTCCCCTCATGTAGGGCTGCCTGTGCCTCAGTTTCCCCTCATGAGGAGTTGCCTGTGCCTCAGTTTCCCCAGTCATACCTCAGTTTCCCCACACACCAGGTCGCTTGTGCCTCAGTTTCCCCATTTGTGCCTCAGTTTCCCCAGTCGTGCCTCAGTTTCCCCTCACATGAGGCCACTTGTGCCTCAGTTTCCCCACTCGTGCCTCAGTTTCCCCTCACATGGGGCCGCTTATGCCTCAGTTTCCCCACTGGTGCCTCAGTTTCCCCACTCGTGCCTCAGTTTCCCCTCACATGGGGCCGCTTATGCCTCAGTTTCCCCACTCGTGCCTCAGTTTCCCCTCCTGTGGGGCTGCTTGTGCCTCGGTTTCCCCTTGTGTGGGGCAATTTGTGCCTTGGTCTCCCCACTCGTGCCTCAGTTTCCCCACACATGGGACGTCTCGTGCCTCAGTTTCCCCTGACAACGGGACGCTCATGCCTCAGTTTTCCTCCCTCGTGCCTCAGTTTCCCCTCACGTAGGGCTGCCTGTGCCTCAGTTTCCCCTCATGAGGAGTCGCTCGTGCCTCAGTTTCCCAACTCGTGCCTCAGTTTCCCCTCACATGGGGCCGCTTGTGCCTCAGTTTCCCCTCATCGGGGGGTCGCTCGTGCCTCAGTTTCCCCACATGTGCCTCCGTTTCCCCTCACATGGAGCCGCTCGTGCCTCAGTTTCCCCACTCGTGCCTCAGTTTCCCCTTGTGCACGGCTTCTCACGCCCAGTTTCCCCTCGTGTGGATCCACTTGTGCCTCAGTTTCCCCTCTTGTGGAGCTGCTCATGCCTCAGTTTCCTCACACATGAGACCTCTTGTGCCTCAGTTTCCCCTTGCACAGGTCCCGTTGTGCCTCAGTTTCCCCTCAGTTTCTCCTCCTCGTGACTCAGTTTCCCCCCCTCGGATCTCAGTTCCCCCCCCCTCGTGCCTCAGTTTCCCCTCAGTTTCCCCCCTCGTGCCTCAGTTTCCATCTCTCGTGACTCAGTTTCCCTCCTCGTGCCTCAGTTTCCTCCCTCGTGCCTCAGTTTCCCCTCAGTTTCCCTCCTTGTGCCTCCGTCTCCCCCCTCGTGCCTCTGTTTCTCCCCCCCGTGCCTCAGTTTCCCCTCCTTGTGCCTCAGTTTCCCCCTCGTGCCTCAGTTTCCCCTCTCTCGTGCCTCAGTTTCCCCTTTCCGTGCCTCAGTTTCCCCCCCGTGCCTCAGTTTCCCCCGCCCCGTGCCTCAGTTTCCCCCCCGTGCCTCAGTTTCCCCCTCTCGTGCCTCAGTTTCCCCCCCGTGCCTCAGTTCCCCCCCCGTGCCTCAGTTTCTCCCCCCTCGTGCCTCTGTTTCTCCCCCCCGTGCCTCAGTTTCCCCTCCTTGTGCCTCAGTTTCCCCCCTCGTGCCTCAGTTTCCCCTCTCTCGTGCCTCAGTTTCCCCTTTCCGTGCCTCAGTTCCCCCCCGTGCCTCAGTTTCCCCCGCCCCGTGCCTCAGTTTCCCCCCCGTGCCTCAGTTTCCCCTCCTTGTGCCTCAGTTTCCCCCCTCGTGCCTCAGTTTCCCCTCTCTCGTGCCTCAGTTTCCCCTTTCCGTGCCTCAGTTTCCCCCCCGTGCCTCAGTTTCCCCCGCCCCGTGCCTCAGTTTCCCCCCCGTGCCTCAGTTTCCCCCCTCCTGCCTCAGTTTCCCCCCCCGTGCCTCAGTTTCCCCCCGTGCCTCAGTTTCCCCCCGTGCCTCAGTTCCCCCCCCGTGCCTCAGTTTCCCCCCCCCGTGCCTCAGTTTCCCCCCCCGTGCCTCAGTTTCCCCCCGTGCCTCAGTTTCCCCCCCCCCCGTGCCTCAGTTTCCCCCCCCCCCCGTGCCTCAGTTTCCCCCCCCGGTGCCTCAGTTTCCCCTCTCGCGGGGGCTGTCGGCGGTCTCTGTCCTTTATCTCCCCCTCGCACGCGGTTTCCCCTCCGTTAACGGTTTCCTTCCCCTCTAATTAAGCGCCAATTAACGCCCCCGTCCTTTCGCTTCCGCGAAGGCCGCGATGTTCTCGGGACGGGAAGTCCTTGAGGGGGACAAAGGGACATCAACAGGAAGCGACTGCCGCTCCGGTCCCACCGCCTCCAGCGCCGAGGGGCCTCTGCTTCCCTCCTCGGGCCTCACTTTCCCCTCGCTTGGAGCCGCTCGTGCCTCAGTTTCCCTTCAGAGGGGGTCACTCGTGCCTCAGTTTCCCCCCTCGTGCCTCAGTTTCCCCCCTCGTGCCTCAGTTTCTCCTCTTGTGCCTCAGTTTCCCCCCTCGTGCCTCAGTTTCCCCTCACATGGGGCTGACCGTGCCTCAGTTTCTCCACACGTGGGACCTCTCGTGCCTCAGTTTCCCCTCGCGTGGAGTCGCCGATGCCACAGTTTCCCCACTTGTGCCTCAGTTTCCCCACTCGTGCCTCAGTTTCCCCTCATGAGTTTCCCCCCTTGTGCCTCAGTTTCCCCTCACGGGGCGTCGCTCGTGCCTCAGTTTCCCCACTCATGCCTCAGTTTCCCCCTGCACGGGGCCGCTTATGCCTCAGTTTCCCCTCATATAGGGCTGCCTGTGCCTCAGTTTCCCCTCAAGGGTGTCGCTCGTGCCTCAGTTTCCCCACTCGTGCCTCAGTTTCCCCTCACATGGGGCCGCTTGTGCCTCAGTTTTCCCCCTTGGGCCTCAGTTTCCCCTCATGGGAGGGTCGCTCGTGCCTCAGTATCCCCACTGGTACCTCACTTTCCCCTCACATGGAGCCGCTCGTGCCTCAGTTTCCCCACTGGTACCTCAGTTTCCCCACTCGTGCCTCAGTTTCCCCTCACGGGCAGTCAGTCGTGCCTCAGTTTCCCCACTCGTGCCTCAGTTACCCTCACATGGGGCCACTTGTGCCTCAGTTTCCCCACTCGTGCCTCAGTTTCCCCTCATGCAGGGCTGCCTGTGCCTCAGTTTCCCCTCATAAGGAGTCGCTCGTGCCTCAGTTTCCCCACTTGTGCCTCAGTTTCCCCTCATGGGGGGGGTGGGGTCACTCGTGCCTCAGTTTGCCCACTCGTGCCTCTGTTTCCCCTCATGGGGGACCACTTATGCCTCAATTTCCCTTCATGTAGGGCTGCCTGTGCCTCAGTTTCCCCTCCCGAGGAGTCGCTCATGCCTCAGTTTTCCCACTTGTGCCTCAGTTTCCCCTTATGGGGGTCAGTCATACCTCAGTTTCCCCCCTTGTGCCTCAGTTTCCCCTCATGGGGGGGGTCGCTCGTGCCTCAGTTTCCCCCATTGTGCCTCAGTTTCCCCCCTTTGTGCCTCAGTTTCCCCTCATGGGGGGGGGGTCACTCGTGCCTCAGTTTCCCCCCCCATTGTGCCTCAGGTTCCCCTCGCGTGTGCTGCATGTGCCTCAGTTTCGCCACTCGCGCCTCAGTTTCCCCTCTCGTGCCTCAGTTTCCCCTCACGTGGAGCCACTGCTACCTCAAGGTTCCCCACTTGTGCCTCAGTTTCCCCACTCGTGCCTCAGTTTCCCCTCACATGGGTCCACTTGTGCCTCAGTTTCTCCCTTCGTGTCCATGTCCTGGGGTTGGATCCGGATGTCCTCTGAGGAACCTTCCAACCCAACCCCACCCATTCCATGACTCCAAGAGGTGGTCCATGTCCCAAGGGTTGGATCTGGATGTCCTCGGAGGAACCTTCCAACCCAACCCATTCCATGACTGCCAGAGGTGGTCCATGTCCTGGGGTTGGATCTGGATGTCCTCTGAGGAACCTTCCAACCCAACCCAACCTATTCCATGACTCCAAGAGGTGATCCATGTCCCAAGGGTTGGATCTGGATGGGTTGGACGGACCTTCCAACCCAACCCAACCCATTCCATGACTCCAAGAGGTGGTCCATGTCCCAAAGGTTGGATCCGGATGTCCTCGGAGGAACCTTCCAACCCAACCCAACCCATTCCATGACTCCAAGAGTCACTCAACGTACTTTGGGGTTGGATCTGGATGGGTTGGAAGGTTCCTCCAACCCAACCCCACCCATTCCATGACTCCAAGAGGTGGTCCATGTCCCAAGGGTTGGATCCGGATGTCCTCGGAGGAACCTTCCAACCCAACCCAACCCATTCCATGACTCCAAGAGGTGGTCCATGTCCCAAGGGTTGGATCTGGATGGGTTGGAAGGTTCCTCCAACCCAACTCAACCCATTCCATGACTCCGAGGGTCTCTCAACGTACTTTGGGGTTGGATCCGGATGGGTTGGAAGGTTCCTCCAACCCAACCCATTCCATGATTCCAAGAGGTGGTCCATATCCCAAGGGTTGGATCTGGATGTCCTCGGAGGGACCTTCCAACCCAACCCAACCCATTCCATGATTCCAAGAGGTGGTCCATATCCCAAGGGTTGGATCAGGATGGACTTGGAGGAACCTTCCAACCCATCCCAACCCATTCCATGACTCCAAGAGGTGGTCCATGTCCCAAGGGTTGGATCTGGATGGGTTGGAAGGTTCCTCCAACCCAACCCAACCCATTCCATGATTCCCAGAGGTGATCCATGTCCCAAGGGTTGGATCCGGATGGGTTGGAGGAACCTTCCAACCCAACCCAACCCATTCCATGACTCCAAGAGTCACTCAACGTACTTTGGGGTTGGATCCGGATGGGTTGGAGGAACCTTCCAACCCATCCCATGATTCCATGGGCAAGGAGAACGGGGTGGAGGGATGCTCCGGACAGGGAAACTGAGGCAGGATCGGGCACGCGGAGGTCGTAGAGTGATTATGGAGGTGGTGGAACCCATAACTTCGTTCGCCTCCATCCCGGGGCTGCCGAGGTGGCTCCGTTCCAGGTTCTCCGGGTTCCTGGAGCTCAGCTCCTCATCCATCTTCTCCGCCAGGACCTCGGCGAGGCCACAGCTGCCCCTGAGCTAATTAAGGTCATTAAGGGTAATTAAGGAGCTGCCTCAGTTTCCTCATTTGATTAAAGGGAGATAATTGGGAACGCGGAGCAGCGGAGCCGGGGATGGATGTCTTCCTGGCCAGAGCTCCGTCCGCGTGTCCGTCCGTCCCTCTGTCCGTCCATCCTATGCTCCAAAGCTGCCTTTGATGCCTCCAGGAGTTGTTTCCCTGCTCCGTGCCTCAGTTTCCCCACTCCCATTGTGGCTCTATGAAGGGATCAGGGATGGTCGCTCCATATCTCCACCACGATGGATATGATTCCACATGGAATTGTGTCTCCAGGGGTGGGGACAGAGTGACAGGGACCCCCCCAGTGTCCCCAGCACAGACCACGTGGCACCAGGAGTCGTGTCCTTGTTCCGTGCCTCAGTTTCCCCACTCGCACTATGGATCTATGAAGGGATCAGGGGTGGTCGCTCCGGATCTCCACCACGTTGAGGTGGATTCCAGGTGGGATCGTGTCTCCAGGGGTGGGGACAGGGTGACAGGGACCCCCAGCACAGACCAGGTGGCACCAGGAGTTGTGTCCTTGCTCCGTGCCTCAGTTTCCCCACTCCCATTGTGATTCAAGGAGGGGATCAGGGATGGTGGCTCCGGATCTCCACCGCGATGGATATGATTCCACATGGAATTGTGTCTCCAGGGGGTGGGGACAGGGTGACAGGGACCCCCCCCAGTGTCCCCAGCACAGACCAGGTGGCACCAGGAGCCGTGTCCCTGCTCCGTGCCTCAGTTTCCCCACTCGCATTGTGATTCAATGAAGGGATCAGGGATGGTGGCTCCGGATCTCCACCACGTTGAGGTGGATTCCAGGTGGGATCGTGTCTCCAGGGGTGGGGACAGGGTGACAGTGACCCCCCCCCCAGTGTCCAACCTTGAGGTCAACCTTGAGGATCAACATTCCAAGACCAACTTGGAGATCCTGGAGCGCCTCCGGAGAAGGGAACGGAGCTGGGAAGGGGTTGGAGAACCCAGGAAGGGGCTGAGGGACCCGGAGGGGTTTGGTTTGGAGAAGACCGAGGGGAGACCTCATGGCTCTCCTGCTGGAAGGAGGTTGTGGAGAGGTGGGAGAAGGTCTCTTCTCCCAAGGAATGAGGGATGGGATGAGAGGAACCACCTCAGGTTCCTCCAGGAGAGGGTGGGGTTGGACATTGGGAGGAGTTCCTTCATGGAAAGGGTGGTGGAACATCATGGAATGGGTTGGGTTGGGTTGGAAGGGACCTCCAAACCCATCCAGGTCCATGGGCAGAGACCCATCGAGGTCATCAGAGATGGTTCAGCGGTGGAGTCTCCATCCCGGAGGGGATCAGGAGATGAGGTTCTCAGAGATGGTTCAGCGGTGGAGTCTCCATCCCAGAGGGGTTCAGGAGATGAGGTTCTCAGAGATGGTTCAGTGGTGGAGTCTCCATCCCGGAGGGGATCAGGAGATGAGGTTCTCAGAGATGGTTCAGTGGTGGAGTCTCCATCCTGGAGGGGATCAGGAGATGAGGTCCTCAGAGATGGTTCAGCGGTGGAGTCTCCATCCTGGAGGGGATCAGGAGATGAGGTTCTCAGAGGTGGTTCAGCGGTGGAGTCTCCATCCTGGAGGGGTTCAGGAGATGAGGTTCTCAGAGATGGTTCAGCGGTGGAGTCTCCATCCCAGAGGGGATCAGGAGATGAGGTTCTCAGAGATGGTTCAGTGGTGGAGTCTCCATCCTGGAGGGGTTCAGGAGATGAGGTTCTCAGAGATGGTTCAGCGGTGGAGTCTCCATCCCAGAGGGGTTCAGGAGATGAAGTTCTCAGAGATGGTTCAGCGGTGGAGTCTCCATCCTGGAGGGGTTCAGGAGATGAGGTTCTCAGAGATGGTTCAGCGGTGGAGTCTCCATCCCAGAGGGGTTCAGGAGATGAGGTTCTCAGAGATGGTTCAGTGGTGGAGTCTCCATCCCGGAGGGGTTCAGGAGATGAGGTTCTCAGAGATGGTTCAGCGGTGGAGTCTCCATCCCGGAGGGGATCAGGAGATGAGGTTCTCAGAGATGGTTCAGTGGTGGAGTCTCCATCCTGGAGGGGTTCAGGAGATGAGGTTCTCAGAGATGGTTCAGCGGTGGAGACTCCATCCCGGAGGGGATCAGGAGATGAGGTTCTCAGAGATGGTTCAGCGGTGGAGTCTCCATCCCAGAGGGGATCAGGAGATGAGGTTCTCAGAGATGGTTCAGTGGTGGAGTCTCCATCCCAGAGGGGTTCAGGAGATGAGGTTCTCAGAGATGGTTCAGCGGTGGAGTCTCCATCCCAGAGGGGTTCAGGAGATGAGGTTCTCAGGGATGGTTCAGCGGTGGAGTCTCCATCCCAGAGGGGTTCAGGAGATGAGGTTCTCAGAGATGGTTCAGCGGTGGAGTCTCCATCCCAGAGGGGTTCAGGAGATGAGGTTCTCAGAGATGGTTCAGCGGTGGAGTCTCCATCCCAGAGGGGATCAGGAGATGAGGTTCTCAGAGATGGTTCAGTGGTGGAGTCTCCATCCCAGAGGGGTTCAGGAGATGAGGTTCTCAGAGATGGTTCAGTGGTGGAGTCTCCATCCCAGAGGGGTTCAGGAGATGAGGTTCTCAGAGATGGTTCAGCGGTGGAGTCTCCATCCCAGAGGGGTTCAGGAGATGAGGTTCTCAGAGATGGTTCAGTGGTGGAGTCTCCATCCCAGAGGGGTTCAGGAGATGAGGTTCTCAGAGATGGTTCAGTGGTGGAGTCTCCATCCCGGAGGGGATCAGGAGATGAGGTTCTCAGAGATGGTTCAGCGGTGGAGTCTCCATCCCAGAGGGGTTCAGATGAGGTTCTCAGAGATGGTTCAGCGGTGGAGTCTCCATCCCGGAGGGGTTCAGGAGATGAGGTTCTCAGAGATGGTTCAGCGGTGGAGTCTCCATCCCAGAGGGGTTCAGGAGATGAGGTTCTCAGAGATGGTTCAGTGGTGGAGTCTCCATCCCGGAGGGGTTCAGGAGATGAGGTTCTCAGAGATGGTTCAGCGGTGGAGTCTCCATCCCAGAGGGGTTCAGGAGATGAGGTTCTCAGAGATGGTTCAGCGGTGGAGTCTCCATCCCGGAGGGGATCAGGAGATGAGGTTCTCAGAGATGGTTCAGCGGTGGAGTCTCCATCCCGGAGGGGATCAGGAGATGAGGTTCTCAGAGATGGTTCAGCGGTGGAGTCTCCATCCCAGAGGGGTTCAGGAGATGAGGTTCTCAGAGATGGTTCAGCGGTGGAGTCTCCATCCTGGAGGGGTTCAGGAGATGAGGTTCTCAGAGATGGTTCAGCGGTGGAGTCTCCATCCTGGAGGGGTTCAGGAGATGAGGTTCTCAGAGATGGTTCAGCGGTGGAGTCTCCATCCCAGAGGGGTTCAGGAGATGAGGTTCTCAGAGATGGTTCAGCGGTGGAGTCTCCATCCCAGAGGGGATCAGGAGATGAGGTTCTCAGAGATGGTTCAGTGGTGGAGTCTCCATCCCAGAGGGGTTCAGATGATGTTCTCAGAGATGGTTCAGCGGTGGAGTCTCCATCCCAGAGGGGTTCAGGAGATGAGGTTCTCAGAGATGGTTCAGCGGTGGAGTCTCCATCCCAGAGGGGTTCAGGAGATGAGGTTCTCAGAGATGGTTCAGCGGTGGAGTCTCCATCCCAGAGGGGATCAGGAGATGAGGTTCTCAGAGATGGTTCAGCGGTGGAGTCTCCATCCTGGAGGGGATCAGGAGATGAGGTTCTCAGAGATGGTTCAGCGGTGGAGTCTCCATCCCAGAGGGGTTCAGGAGATGAGGTTCTCAGAGATGGTTCAGCGGTGGAGTCTCCATCCTGGAGGGGTTCAGATGAGGTTCTCAGAGATGGTTCAGTGGTGGAGTCTCCATCCCAGAGGGGTTCAGATGATGTTCTCAGAGATGGTTCAGCGGTGGAGTCTCCATCCCAGAGGGGTTCAGGAGATGAGGTTCTCAGAGATGGTTCAGCGGTGGAGTCTCCATCCTGGAGGGGTTCAGATGAGGTTCTCAGAGATGGTTCAGTGGTGGAGTCTCCATCCCAGAGGGGTTCAGATGATGTTCTCAGAGATGGTTCAGCGGTGGAGTCTCCATCCTGGAGGGGATCAGGAGATGAGGTTCTCAGAGATGGTTCAGCGGTGGAGTCTCCATCCTGGAGGGGATCAGGAGATGAGGTTCTCAGAGATGGTTCAGCGGTGGAGTCTCCATCCCAGAGGGGATCAGGAGATGAGGTTCTCAGAGATGGTTCAGCGGTGGAGTCTCCATCCCAGAGGGGTTCAGGAGATGAGGTTCTCAGAGATGGTTCAGCGGTGGAGTCTCCATCCTGGAGGGGTTCAGATGAGGTTCTCAGAGATGGTTCAGTGGTGGAGTCTCCATCCCAGAGGGGTTCAGATGATGTTCTCAGAGATGGTTCAGCGGTGGAGTCTCCATCCTGGAGGGGATCAGGAGATGAGGTTCTCAGAGATGGTTCAGCGGTGGAGTCTCCATCCCAGAGGGGATCAGGAGATGAGGTTCTCAGAGATGGTTCAGCGGTGGAGTCTCCATCCCAGAGGGGTTCAGGAGATGAGGTTCTCAGAGATGGTTCAGTGGTGGAGTCTCCATCCCAGAGGGGATCAGGAGATGAGGTTCTCAGAGATGGTTCAGCGGTGGAGTCTCCATCCCAGAGGGGATCAGGAGATGAGGTTCTCAGAGATGGTTCAGCGGTGGAGTCTCCATCCCAGAGGGGTTCAGGAGATGAGGTTCTCAGAGATGGTTCAGCGGTGGAGTCTCCATCCCAGAGGGGATCAGGAGATGAGGTTCTCAGAGATGGTTCAGCGGTGGAGTCTCCATCCCAGATCTTCCTCCTCGGCATCTCGGATGCTTTAATTGGATTGAAGTCCCTCTGCTCGGAGGGTGAAGCTGTGCAGACGGAGCGATGTCCGCCCCCGTTCCGAAGGTCATCGCTCACCCACCATTAAGGCCTTTAATCCACTTAAGAGAATTCATTGGGCTCCTTTCCCTCTCACTCCCGGGGGGATCCGATCCTGCGGAAGAGGGGGAGGAGAAGGAGATGAGCTCCGACGGAGCTGGAAAGGGTGGGGTTGGAAAACACATTGCCTCTCCTTCCGTGCCTCAGTTTCCCCAGCGTGGGGTCCTGTGCCTCAGTTTCCCCTTTGTACCTACTTTAGGGTCCCCCCCATCCCTCTCAGAGCTGAATGCTCCGGGGTGTGGGTACCACTGACTCCTTTCCGTGCCTCAGTTTCCCCAGCGTGGGGTCCTGTGCCTCAGTTTCCCCTTTTGCACCTACTTTGGGGGTCCCCCCCATCCCTCTCAGAGCCGAATGCTGCCGGGTGTGGGTACCACTGACTCCTTTCCGAGCCTCAGTTTCCCCAGCGTGGGGTCCTGTGCCTCAGTTTCCCCTTTGTACCTACTTTGAGGTCCCCCCCATCCCTCTCAGAGCCGAATGCTCCCGGGTGTGGGTACCACTGACTCCTTTCCGTGCCTCAGTTTCCCCAGCGTGGGGTCCTGTGCCTCAGTTTCCCCTTTGCACTCACTTTAGGGTCCCCCCCATCCCTCTCAGAGCCGAATGCTGCCGGGTGTGGGTAACACTGAGTCCTTTCCGTGCCTCAGTTTCCCCAGCGTGGGGTCCTGTGCCTCAGTTTCCCCTTTGTACCTACTTTGGGGGTCCCCCCCATCCCTCTCAGAGCCGAATGCTGCCGGGGTGTGGGTACCACTGACTCCTTTCCGTGCCTCAGTTTCCCCAGCGTGGGGTCCTGTGCCTCAGTTTCCCCTTTTGCACCTACTTTAGGGTCCCCCCATCCCTCTCAGAGCCGAATGCTCCCGGGTGTGGGCACCACTGACTCCTTTCCGTGCCTCAGTTTCCCCAGCGTGGGGTCCTGTGCCTCAGTTTCCCCTTTGTACCTACTTTGGGGGTCCCCCCCATCTCTCTCAGAGCCGAATGCTCCGGGGTGTGGGTACCACTGACTCCTTTCCGTGCCTCAGTTTCCCCAGCGTGGGGTCCTGTGCCTCAGTTTCCCCTTTTGCACCTACTTTGGGGGTCCCCCCAATCCCTCTCAGAGCCGAATGCTGCCGGGTGTGGGTACCACTGACTCCTTTCTGTGCCTCAGTTTCCCCAGCGTGGGGTCCTGTGCCTCAGTTTCCCCTTTTGCACCTACTTTGGGGGTCCCCCCCATCCCTCTCAGAGCCGAATGCTCCCGGGTGTGGGTACCACTGACTCCTTTCCGTGCCTCAGTTTCCCCAGCGTGGGGTCCTGTGCCTCAGTTTCCCCTTTGTACCTACTTTGGGGTCCCCCCCATCCCTCTCAGAGCCGAATGCTCCCGGGTGTGGGTACCACTGACTCCTTTTTGTGCCTCAGTTTCCCCAGCGTGGGGTCCTGTGCCTCAGTTTCCCCTTTACACCTACTTTAGGGGTCCCCCCCATCCCTCTCAGAGCCGAATGCTGCCGGGTGTGGGTACCACTGACTCCTTTCTGTGCCTCAGTTTCCCCAGCGTGGGGTCCTGTGCCTCAGTTTCCCCTTTGTACCTACTTTAGGGTCCCCCCCATCCCTCTCAGAGCCGAATGCTCCGGGGTGTGGGTACCACTGACTCCTTTCCGTGCCTCAGTTTCCCCAGCGTGGGGTCCTGTGCCTCAGTTTCCCCTTTGTACCTACTTTGGGGGTCCCCCCCATCCCTCTCAGAGCCGAATGCTCCAGGGTGTGGGGTACCACTGACTCCTTTCCGTGCCTCAGTTTCCCCAGCGTGGGGTCCTGTGCCTCAGTTTCCCCTTTGTACCTACTTTGGGGTCCCCCCCATCCCACTCAGAGCCGAATGCTCCCGGGTGTGGGTACCACTGACTCCTTTTTGTGCCTCAGTTTCCCCAGCGTGGGATCCTGTGCCTCAGTTTCCCCTTTACACCTACTTTGGGGGTCCCCCCCATCTCTCTCAGAGCCGAATGCTCCCGGGTGTGGGTACCACTGACTCCTTTCCGTGCCTCAGTTTCCCCAGCGTGGGGTCCTGTGCCTCAGTTTCCCCTTTACACCTATTTTAGGGTCCCCCCCATCCCTCTCAGAGCCGAATGCTGCCGGGTGTGGGGTACCACTGACTCCTTTCCGTGCCTCAGTTTCCCCAGCGTGGGGTCCTGTGCCTCAGTTTCCCCTTTGTACCTACTTTAGGGGTCCCCCCCATCTCTCTCAGAGCCGAATGCTGCCAGGTGTGGGTACCACTGACTCCTTTCTGTGCCTCAGTTTCCCCAGCGTGGGGTCCTGTGCCTCAGTTTCCCCTTTGTACCTACTTTAGAGTCCCCCCCATCCCTCTCAGAGCCGAATGCTGCCGGGTGTGGGTACCACTGACTCCTTTCTGTGCCTCAGTTTCCCCAGCGTGGGGTCCTGTGCCTCAGTTTCCCCTTTGCACCTACTTTAGGGTCCCCCCCATCCCTCTCAGAGCCGAATGCTGCCGGGTGTGGGTACCACTGACTCCTTTCTGTGCCTCAGTTTCCCCAGTGTAGGGTCCTGTGCCTCAGTTTCCCCTTTTGCACCTACTTTAGGTTCCCCCCCATCCCTCTCAGAGCCAAATGCTCCCGGGTGTGGGTACCACTGACTCCTTTCCGTGCCTCAGTTTCCCCAGCGTGGGGTCCTGTGCCTCAGTTTCCCCTTTTGTACCTACTTTGGGGTCCCCCCCATCCCTCTCAGAGCCGAATGCTGCCGGGTGTGGGTACCACTGACTCCTTTCCGTGCCTCAGTTTCCCCAGCGTGGGGTCCTGTGCCTCAGTTTCCCCTTTGCACCCACTTTAGGGTCCCCCCCATCCCTCTCAGAGCCGAATGCTCCCGGGTGTGGGTACCACTGACTCCTTTCCGTGCCTCAGTTTCCCCAGCGTGGGGTCCTGTGCCTCAGTTTCCCCATCTCCCATTCCCCATCCCAACCCCGGATCCATGGATGTGTGTTCCTCGGTGTCTCCGCGCTCTCTCCGGGCTCCGAGGGCGTCGCTGCTCCGTAGGGTCATGGAAGAACAGGAATCAGCAGAGGTTCCCGTGGGGCCCCCGGCGGGATCGGAGCGGAGCGAGGACAGCGGGAAAAGCTATTTATGGATAGACCAAAAAAAAAAATGGGATATATCGTCTCCGGCTGCGCCGTTGGCTCCCGGCCAAGAGCCGAGGGACGCGGCGGGAAGAGCAACTGCAGCTCCAGAGCGTCCTCGGAAGGAGCAGAGGGATCAGCGGGATCAGAGGGATAAATGGGATCAGAGGGATGGGAGGGATAAATGGGGTAAATGGGATGAGAGGGATGAGAGGGATGAGAGGGATAAATGGGATGAGTGGGATGAGAGGGATGAGAGGGATGAGAGGGATGAGAGGGATGGGAGGGATAAATGGGATGAGAGGGATGAGAGGGATGGGAGGGATAAATGGGATGAGAGGGATGAGAGGGATGAGAGGGATGGGAGGGATAAATGGGATGAGAGGGATGAGAGGGATGGGAGGGATAAATGGGATGAGAGGGATAAATGGGATGGGAGGGATGAGAGGGATGAGAGGGATGAGAGGGATGAGAGGGATGGGAGGGATAAATGGGATGAGAGGGATGGGAGGGATAAATGGGATGAGTGGGATGAGAGGGATGAGAGGGATGAGAGGGATGAAGGGGATGAGAGGGATGAGAGGGATAAATGGGATGAGAGGGATGAGAGGGATGAGAGGGATAAATGGGATGAGAGGGATGAGAGGGATGAGGGGGATGAGAGGGATAAATGGGATGAGAGGGATGAGAGGGATAAATGGGATGAGAGGGATAAATGGGATAAATGGGATGAGAGGGATGAGAGGGATAAATGGGATGAGAGGGATAAATGGGATGGGAGGGATAAATGGGATGAGAGGGATGAGAGGGATGGGAGGGATGAGAGGGATCAGAGGGATAAATGGGATGGGAGGGATGAAGGGGATGAGAGGGATGAGGGGGATGAGAGGGATAAATGGGATGAGAGGGATAAATGGGATGAGAGGGATGAATGGGATGAGAGGGATGAGCGGGATGGGAGGGATAAATGGGATGAGAGGGATAAATGGGATGAGAGGGATGAATGGGATGAGAGGGATGAGCGGGATGGGAGGGATAAATGGGATGAGAGGGATAAATGGGATGAGAGGGATAAATGGGATGGGAGGGATAAATGGGATGAGAGGGATGAGAGGGATGAGAGGGATGAGTGGGATGGGAGGGATAAATGGGATGAGAGGGATGGGAGGGATGAGAGGGATGAGTGGGATGAGAGGGATGAGGGGGATGAGTGGGATGAGGGGGATGAATGGGATGAGTGGGATGAGGGGGATGAGGGGGATGAGAGGGATAAATGGGATGAGTGGGATGAGAGGGATAAATGGGGTAAATGGGATGAGAGGGATGGGAGTGATAAATGGGAGGAGTGGGAAGAGAGCGATAAATGGGATGAGTGGGAAGAGCAGGAAAAGCGGGATGGGTGGGATGAGGAGGATGGGTGGGATGAGGAGGATGAGTGGGATGAGTGGGATGAGTGGGATGAGTGGGATGAGAGGGATGAGTGGGATGAGTGGGATGAGTGGGATGAGTGGGATGAGTGGGGTCCCCTCCCCTCCCCGCACCCCTTTCCTCCCCCCCTTTTCCCCCCGTGATGTTTATTTTGGCTCCGGCAGCTTTGCCCCCTCCAGGATGGGACACACATTCCATCCCCCCCTCCACCCCCTCCGGCATTCCTGCATCCAACTGCCACCTGTCCATCCCCACAGCCAGGGGGACAGAGGGACAGGGGGACAGAGGGACGGGGGGACAGGGGGACAGGGGGACAGAGGGACAGAGGGACAGGGGGACAGGGGGACAGAGGGACAGGGGGACAGGGGGACAGGGGGACAGAGGGACACAGGGACAGAGGGACAGAGGGACAGGGGGACAGAGGGACAGAGGGACAGGGGGACAGGGGGACAGGGGGACAGAGGGACACGGGGACAGCAAGGACAGAGGGACAGAGGGAGAGAAGGACAGAGGGAGAGAGGGACAGAGGGAGAGAGGGACAGAGGGACACAGGAACAGAGGGACAGAGGGACTGAGGGGACAGAGGGACAGGGGGACAGCGGGACAGAGGGATGGAGGGACAGAGGGACAGAGGGACAGAGGGATGGAGGGACAGAGGGACAGAGGGACATCAGGGACAGAGAGACTGAGGGGACAGAGGGACAGAGGGATGGAGGGACAGAGGGACAGGGGGACAGAGGGACAGGGGGACACAGGGACAGCAGGGACAGAGGGACGGAGGGACGGAGGGACAGGGGGACAGAGGGATAGAGGGACAGAGGGATAGAGGGACAGAGGGACAGAGGGACAGCAAGGACACAGGGACAGAGGGACAGAAGGACAGAGGGACAGAGGGACAGAGCGACAGAGGGACAGGGGGACAGGGAGAGAGGGATGGGGACAGAGGAACATGGGGCCAGAGTGGACAGAGGGACAGAGGGACAGAGGGACAGAAGGATATGGATACAGAGGGACAGAGGGGACAGAGGGACAGAGGATCATGGGGACAGAGGGACAGAGGGAGAGAAGGACATGGAGACAGAAGGATATGGATACAGAGGGACATGGGGACAGAGGGACAGAGAGAAAGAAGGATATGGATACAGAGGGACAGAGGGGACAGAGGGACAGAGGGAGAGAAGGACATGGGGACAGAGGGACAGAGGGGACAGAGGGATGTGGGGACAGAGGGAGAGAAGGACATGGGGACAGAAGGACATGGGGACAGAGGGTCAGGGGGACAGAGGGACAGAGGGACAGAGGGACAGAAGGCTATGGATACAGAGGTCCACGCGTCCGTGTCCCCGTGTCCCCGCGCTCCGGGATCCGTGTGCGGCGTTGGGACGGCGTTGGCGGGGCTGTTCTCTACAGTGCGTGTGTCTCCAGTGGATTCGGCGACTGGAGCCGCAGCGCTGTCGGAGAGCAACCCGCGCCCTCGGCAGCGCCGCAGCCGGCGGCACAACAGCGGCCCAGGAGCCACCCGGCCAGGAGCCAGCCAGGATCCATCCATCCATCCATCCGTCCATCCATCCATCCATCCATCCCAGGATCCATCCATCCATCCATCCATCCATCCCAGGAGCCACCCAGCCAGCCAGGATCCATCCATCCATCCATCCATCCATCCATCCATCCATCCATCCCAGGATCCATCCATCCATCCATCCATCCATCCATCCATCCCAGGATCCATCCATCCATCCATCCATCCATCCATCCATCCATCCCAGGATCCATCCATCCATCCATCCATCCAGCCATCCATCCCAGGAACCATCCATCCAGCCATCCCAGGATCCATTCCAGGATCCATCCATCCATCCATCCATCCATCCATCCATCCATCCCAGGATCCATCCATCCATCCATCCATCCATCCATCCATCCATCCCAGGAGCCACCCGGCCAGCCAGGATCCAGCCAGCCAGCCATCCCAGGATCCATCCATCCAGCCATCCCAGGATCCATTCCAGGATCCATCCATCCATCCATCCATCCATCCATCCCAGGATCCATCCATCCATCCATCCATCCATCCATCCATCCATCCATCCCAGGATCCATCCATCCATCCATCCATCCATCCATCCATCCCAGGATCCATCCATCCATCCATCCATCCCAGGATCCATCCATCCATCCATCCATCCATCCGTCCATCCATCCATCCATCCATCCATCCCAGGATCCATCCATCCATCCATCCATCCATCCATCCATCCATCCATCCCAGGATCCATCCATCCATCCATCCATCCCAGGATCCATCCATCCATCCATCCATCCGTCCATCCATCCATCCATCCATCCCAGGATCCATCCATCCATCCATCCATCCATCCATCCATCCCAGGATCCATCCATCCATCCATCCATCCCAGGATCCATCCATCCATCCATCCCAGGAGCCACCCAGCCAGCCAGGATCCATCCATCCATCCATCCATCCATCCATCCATCCATCCATCCCAGGATCCATCCATCCATCCATCCATCCATCCATCCATCCCAGGATCCATCCATCCATCCCAGGATCCATCCATCCATCCATCCATCCATCCCAGGATCCATCCATCCATCCATCCCAGGATCCATCCATCCATCCCAGGATCCATCCATCCATCCATCCCAGGAACCATCCGTCCATCCCAGGATCCATCCATCCATCCATCCATCCATCCATCCATCCATCCATCCATCCATCCCAGGAACCATCCGTCCATCCCAGGATCCATCCATCCATCCATCCATCCATCCATCCATCCATCCATCCCAGTAACCGTCCATCCCAGGATCCCACTATCCCAGTATTCCCAGTATCCCGGTCTCCCTCTATCCCAGGATCCCACTATCCCAGTCTCCCAGTAGCCCAGTCTCCAAGTCTCCCAGTAACCCACTGGGGGGAGGTGGCTAGCATTGGGGGGGCCGTGGCTAGCACTGAAGGGATGGGGGTGGCTAGCACTGGGGAGGCCATGGCTAGCACTGGGGCTGGTGTGGCTGGCACTGGGGGGAGCTGTGGCTAGCACTGAGGGTGGTGTGGCTAGCATTAAGGGTGCTGTGGCTACCACTGAGGGTGCCATGGCTAACACTGGGGGGGCCGTGGCTAGCATTGGGGGGGCGTGGCTAGCACTGGGGTGCTGTGGCTAGTGCTGAGGGTGTCGTGGCTAGCACTGGGAGGACCGTGGCTAGCACTGGGAGGACCGTGGCTAGCACTGGGGGGGCGTGGCTAGCACTGGGGGTGCTGTGGCTAGCACTGGGGGTACCATGGCAGGTATTGGGGGTGCTGTATCTAGCCTTGGGCGTGCCGTGGCTAGCCCTGGGGGTGTTGTGGCTACCACTGTTGCTGGTGTGGCTAGCACTGGAGTGCCGTGGCTAGCCCTGAGGGCGTTGTGGCTACCACCGTTGCTGGTGCAGCTAGCACTGGGGGGCCGTGGCTAGCCCTGGGGGCATTGTGGCTATCACTTTTAATGGTGTGGCTAGCACTGTTGCTGGTGTGGCTAGCACTGGAGTGCCGTGGCTAGCCCTGGGGGCGTTGTGGCTACCACTGTTGCTGGTGTGGCTAGCACTGGAGTGCCGTGGCTAGCCCTGGGGGCGTTGTGGCTACCACTGTTGCTGGTGTGGCTAGCACTGGGGTGCCATGGCTAGCCCTGGGGGTGTTGTGGCTACCACTATTGCTGGTGTGGCTAGCACTGGGGTGCCATGGTTAGCCCTAGGGTGCTGTGGCTAGCGCTGAGGGTGCTCTGGCTAGCTTTGGGGGTGACGTGGCTAGCACTGGGGGGGGCGTGGCTAGCACTGAGGGTGGTGTGGCTACCATTGAGGGTGCCATGGCTAGCACTGGGGGTGCCACGGCTAGCACTGGGGTGCCGTGGCTAGCACTTGGGGCATTGTGGCTACCACTGTTGCTGGTGTGGCTAGCACTGGGGTGCCATGGCTAGCCCTGGGGGTGTTGTGGCTACCACTATTGCTGGTGTGGCTAGCCCTGGGGTGCCGTGGCTAGCCCTGGGGGCGTTGTGGCTAGCACCGTTGCTGGTGTTGCTAGCACTGGGGTGCCGTGGCTAGCCCTGGGGGCGTTGTGGCTACCACTGTTGCTGCTGTGGCTAGCACTGGGGTACTGTGGCTAGTGAAGACATTGCTGTGGCTAGCACTGGGGGGGATGGCTACCATTGAGGGTGCCATGGCTAACACTGAGGGTGCCGTGGCTACCATTGAGGGTGCTGTGGCTAGCACTGGGGTACCGTGGCTAGCACTGGGGCTGGTGTGGCTACCACTGAGGGTGCTGTATCTAGCCTTGGGGGTGTGTGGCTAGCCCTGGGGTGCTGTGGCTAGCGCTGAGGGGGGCGTGGCTAGCACTGGGGGGGCGTGGCTAGCATTGAGGGTGCCATGGCTAGTGCTGAGGGTGCTGTGGCTAGTGCTGAAGGTGCCATGGCTAGCACTGGCATGCCGTGGCTAGCGCTGGGGGGTGCGTGGCTAGCACTGAGGGTGCTGTGGCTAGCACTGGGGGTGCCATGGTTAGCCCTGGGGTGCTCTGGCTAGCTTGGGGGGGGCGTGGCTAGCACTGGGGGGGCGTGGCTAGCACTGAGGGTGGTGTGGCTACCATTGAGGGTGCCATGGCTAGCACTGGGGGTGCCACGGCTAGCACTGGGGTGCCGTGGCTAGCCCTGGGGGCGTTGTGGCTAGCACCGTCGCTGGTGTGGCTACCCCAGGGGCTGGTGGCTAGCGTGGCTCTCTGGCAGGAGGCCCTGCTGGCCCTGGGGGCGGCGCTGGACGCGGGAGGGCTGCGCGACGCTCTGCGCCGCGGCCTCGAGGGGCTACTGCCGCGCCTGGTAAGTGGCCACCGCCTGGTAGCCACCGGGCTAGTGGGGGCCCCTGGGCCACTGGGGGCTGTGGGGGTAATGGTGGCCATGGGGGGATGGTGGCCATGGGGCTAATGGTGGCCATGGGGGATGGTGGCCATGGGGCTAATGGTGGCCATGGGGCTAATGGTGGCCATGGGGCGATGGTGGCCATGGGGGATGGTGGCCATGGGGGGATGGTGGCCATGGGGGATGGTGGCCATGGGGGATGGTGGCCATGGGGAGATGGTGGCCATGGGGGATGGTGGCCATGGGGATGGTGGCCATGGGGCTATGGTGGCCATGGGGCTAATGGTGGCCATGGGGATGATGGCCATGGGGATGGTGGCCATGGGGGATGGTGGCCATGGGGAGATGGTGGCCATGGGGGATGGTGGCCATGGGGATGGTGGCCATGGGGCTATGGTGGCCATGGGGCTGATGGTGGCCATGGGGCTAATGGTGGCCATGGGGGGATGGTGGCCATGGGGATGGTGGCCATGGGGGATGGTGGCCATGGGCTGATGGTGGCCATGGGGCTAATGGTGGCCATGGGGGATGGTGGCCATGGGGCTAATGGTGGCCATGGGGGGATGGTGGCCATGGGGGATGGTGGCCATGGGGCTAATGGTGGCCATGGGGGATGGTGGCCATGGGGCTGATGGTGTTCCCGCAGGAGCAGCTCCACCTCTATCTGTTGGATGGGGACACGCGGCTGAGCTGCCACGACCCTCCCCATGAGCTGCCCCAGCACGGCAAACTGCGGTGAGGAGAGCATCCGTCCATCCATCTCCATCCCATCCATCCCATCCCATCCCATCCATCCCATCCCATCCCATCCCATCCCATCCCATCCCATCCCATCCCATCCCATCCCCATCCCCATCTCCATCCCCATCTCCATCCCCATCCCCATCTCCATCCCCATCTCCATCCCCATCTCCATCCCCATCCCCATCCCCATCTCCATCCCCATCTCCATCCCCATCCCCATCTCCATCCCCATCTCCATCCCCATCTCCATCCCCATCTCCATCCCCATCCCCATCCCCATCCCCATCCCCATCTCCATCTCCATCTCCATCTCCATCCCCATCCCCATCTCCATCTCCATCTCCATCCCCATCTCCATCTCCATCTCCATCCCCATCTCCATCTCCATCTCCATCCCCATCTCCATCCCCATCCCCATCCCCATCCCCATCTCCATCCCCATCTCCATCTCCATCTCCATCCCCATCCCCATCCCCATCTCCATCCCCATCCCCATCCCCATCCCCATCCCCATCTCCATCCCCATCTCCATCTCCATCCCCATCCCCATCCCCATCCCCATCTCCATCCCCATCTCCATCTCCATCTCCATCCCCATCTCCATCCCCATCCCCATCTCCATCCCCATCTCCATCCCCATCCCCATCCCCATCCCCATCTCCATCCCCATCTCCATCTCCATCTCCATCTCCATCTCCATCTCCATCCCCATCTCCATCTCCATCCCCATCTCCATCCCCATCTCCATCCCCATCCCCATCCCCATCTCCATCCCCATCCCCATCCCCATCCCCATCCCCATCTCCATCCCCATCTCCATCTCCATCCCCATCTCCATCCCCATCCCCATCCCCATCTCCATCTCCATCCCCATCCCCATCCCCATCTCCATCTCCATCTCCATCCCCATCTCCATCCCCATCCCCATCCCCATCCCCATCTCCATCCCCATCCCCATCCCCATCCCCATCCCCATCTCCATCCCCATCTCCATCTCCATCCCCATCCCCATCCCCATCCCCATCTCCATCCCCATCTCCATCTCCATCTCCATCCCCATCTCCATCCCCATCTCCATCCCCATCTCCATCCCCATCTCCATCCCCATCCCCATCCCCATCCCCATCCCCATCTCCATCCCCATCTCCATCTCCATCCCCATCCCCATCCCCATCCCCATCTCCATCCCCATCTCCATCTCCATCTCCATCCCCATCTCCATCTCCATCTCCATCCCCATCCCCATCTCCATCCCCATCCCCATCCCCATCCCCATCCCCATCTCCATCCCCATCTCCATCTCCATCCCCATCTCCATCCCCATCCCCATCCCCATCTCCATCTCCATCCCCATCCCCATCTCCATCCCCATCTCCATCCCCATCCCCATCCCCATCCCCACCCCCATCCCCATCTCCATCCCCATCCCCATCCCCATCCCCATCCCCATCTCCATCCCCATCTCCATCTCCATCCCCATCTCCATCCCCATCCCCATCTCCATCTCCATCTCCATCCCCATCTCCATCTCCATCTCCATCTCCATCCCCATCCCCATCCCCATCCCCATCTCCATCCCCATCCCCATCCCCATCTCCATCTCCATCCCCATCTCCATCCCCATCCCCATCCCCATCCCCATCCCCATCCCCATCTCCATCCCCATCTCCCTCTCCGTTTCCTCCAGGGACGCTGTGCGGCGTCAGAAGCGTTTGGAATGTGGGGGACTCCTTCCCAGCGATCTCCCCGACTCCCACCTGGGGGACCTCGTGGCGCCCATCGCCCCCGGAACACAGGGTGGGAATAATGGAGACGGAGGGAGGGATGGAGGGAGGGATGGAGGGAGGGATGGAGGGATGGAGGGATGGAGGGAGGGATGGAGGGATGGAGGGATGGAGGGAGGGAGGGAGGGAGGGAGGGATGGAGGGATGGAGGGATGGAGGGAGGGAGGGAGGGAGGGATGGAGGGAGGGAGGGAGGGATGGAGGGAGGGATGGAGGGAGGGAGGGAGGGAGGGATGGAGGGATGGAGGGATGGAGGGAGGGATGGAGGGAGGGATGGAGGGAGGGAGGGAGGGAGGGAGGGAGGGAGGATGGAGGGAGGGAGGATGGAGGGATGGAGGGATGGAGGATGGAGGATGGAGGGATGGAGGATGGAGGATGGAGGATGGAGGGATGGAGGATGGAGGAGGGAGGATGGAGGATGGAGGATGGAGGATGGAGGATGGAGGGAGGGATGGAGGGATGGAGGGATGGAGGGATGGAGGGAGGGAGGGAGGGATGGAGGGATGGAGGATGGAGGATGGAGGATGGAGGGATGGAGGATGGAGGGATGGAGGGATGGAGGGAGGGAGGGAGGGATGGAGGGAGGGATGAGAAGGTGGATGGATGTGTGGACGGACAGACGGACGGAAGGACCAACCTTCTCCCCCCTGGCAGTCCTCATCATCCCGGTGGTGGACAAGGAGAGTGGGACGGTGGTTTGCGTCATCTTGGTGAGCGCGGGGCCGTGGGCTGAGCTCCGGAGGGTCCGGACACCGCCCGGACACGGTCCTCACCCCCCACCTCCCGCAGGTCCACTGCGGTCAACTGAGCGACGCCGACGAGCAGAACCTGCGCTCCTTGGAGAGACACGTGAGTGCCTCCGGACGGCGCCCGGGGACCCTCCACCGCCTGCCCCGAGGCCCACCTTGGAGAATCCCGGGGTCGTGGAGGTTGGAGAAGACCTCCAAGGTCACACAGCCCATCAACACGAAGGCGCCGACCAAACCGCGGCCGCGTGGACTCTGAACCCCTCCAGGGATGGAGACTCCGGCAGCGCCTCCGGGAAGCTTCATCCCATCCCTGGAGGGGTTGAAGGCCACGTTGGATGGAGCGCGGAGCAACCAGATCCTGTGGGAGGTGTCTCTGCCCACGGATCTGGATGGGCTTGGAGGTCCCTTCCAACCCAACTCAACCCAACTCAACCCAACTCAACCCATCCCATCCCAACCCATCCCATCCCATCCCAACCCATCCCAACCCATCCCATCCCATCCCAACCCATCCCATCCCATCCCATCCCAACCCAACCCATCCCATCCCAACCCAACCCAACCCAACCCAACCCAACCCAACCCATCCCATCCCAACCCATCCCATCCCATCCCAACCCATCCCAACCCATCCCATCCCAACCCAACCCAACCCATCCCAACCCATCCCAACCCAACCCAACCCATCCCATCCCAACCCATTCCATCCCATCCCAACCCATCCCATCCCATCCCATCCATCCCAACCCATCCCAACCCATCCCATCCATCCCATCCCATCCCATCCCATCCCATCCCAACCCATCCCATCCCATCCCAACCCATCCCATCCCATCCCATCCCATCCCAACCCATCCCAACCCAACCCAACCCATCCCAACCCATCCCATCCCAACCCATCCCATCCCAACCCATCCCAACCCAACCCATCCCAACCCAACCCAACTCAACCCATCCCAACCCATCCCATCCCAACCCATCCCATCCCAACCCAACCCATCCCAACCCATCCCATCCCAACCCATCCCATCCCATCCCATCCCAACCCATCCCATCCCAACCCATCCCAACCCAACCCATCCCATCCCATCCCATCCCAACCCAACCCAACCCAACCCATCCCAACCCAACCCATCCCATCCCATCCCATCCCAACCCAACCCATCCCAACCCATTCCATCCCATCCCAACCCATTCCATCCCATCCCAACCCATCCCATCCCATCCCATCCATCCCAACCCATCCCAACCCATCCCATCCCATCCCATCCCATCCCATCCCATCCCATCCCATCCCATCCCAACCCATCCCATCCCATCCCAACCCATCCCATCCCATCCCATCCCATCCCAACCCATCCCAACCCAACCCAACCCATCCCAACCCATCCCATCCCAACCCATCCCATCCCAACCCATCCCAACCCAACCCATCCCAACCCAACCCAACTCAACCCATCCCAACCCATCCCATCCCAACCCATCCCATCCCAACCCAACCCATCCCAACCCATCCCATCCCAACCCATCCCATCCCATCCCATCCCAACCCAACCCAACCCAACCCATCCCAACCCAACCCATCCCATCCCATCCCATCCCAACCCAACCCATCCCAACCCATTCCATCCCATCCCAACCCATTCCATCCCATCCCAACCCATCCCATCCCATCCCATCCCATCCCAACCCATCCCATCCATCCCATCCCATCCCATCCCATCCCAACCCATCCCAACCCAACCCATCCCATCCCATCCCATCCCAACCCATCCCATCCCAACCCATCCCATCCCATCCCAACCCATCCCAACCCATCCCATCCCAACCCATCCCAACCCATCCCAACCCATCCCATCCCAACCCATCCCAACCCATCCCATCCCATCCCAACCCATCCCATCCCATCCCAACCCATCCCATCCATCCCATCCCATCCCATCCATCCCATCCATCCCATCCATCCCATCCCATCCCAACGCATCCCATCCCATCCCAACCCATCCCATCCCATCCCAACCCATCCCAACCCAACCCAACCCAACCCATTCCATGATGTTCCACCACCCTTTCCATGAAGGAACTCCTCCCAATGTCCAACCCCACCCTCTCCTGGAGGAACCTGAGGTGGTTCCTCTCATCCCATCCCTCATTCCTTGGGAGAAGACACCAACTCCCACCTCCCCACAACCTCCTTCCCATAGGAGAGCCATGAGGTCTCCCCTCGGTCTTCTCCAAACCAAACCCCTCCGGGTCCCTCAACCCCTTCCCGGGTTCTCCAACCCCTTCCCGGGTTCTCCAACCCCTCCCGGGTTCTCCACTCCTTTCACCTTCCCCGGACTCCCTCCAACCCCTCAAGATCCCTCTTGGAGCGCGGGGTCGGAACTGACCCCCCCGGGACTCTTGGTGTCCCCCAGACGGTGGTGGCCTTCAAGCGCCTTCAGGCCCTGCAGAAGCTGCAGCCGTGGCCCCAGGTCAGCCTCTCCACCAGCTCCTCGCAGACCTCCTTGGCCAAAGCCGAGAAGGTTCCGGAAAGCGGCTACAACGCCCTGGATTCCAAGATCCTGCAGCTCTGCGGTGAGGTCGGGGTGAGGTCAGGGTGGGGTGGGGTGGGGTGGGTGGACCCGGAGAGCTGAGGACATCGTCCCCTCCTCCAGGTGAGCTCTACGACCTGGACGCCGCCTCCCTGCAGCTCAAGGTCATCAACTACGTGAGTAGCCGAGAGCGCCGACTGCTCACCTTCTCCATCAGTAGGGCCCAGAGTGAACAGCCTTCGCCATCAGTAGGGCCCAGAGTGAACAGCCTTCTCCATCAGTAGGGCCCAGAGTGAACAGCCCTGTGAGGACCATCAGTAGGGCCCAGAGTGAACAGCCCTGTGGGGACCATCAGTAGGGCCCAGAGTGAACAGCCCTGTGGGGACCCTCAGTAGGGCCCAGAGTGAACAGCCCTGTGGGGACCATCAGTAGGGCCCAGAGTGAACAGCCCTGTGGGGACCATCAGTAGGGCCCAGAGTGAACAGCCCTGTGGGGACCATCAGTAGGGCCCAGAGTGAACAGCCTTGTGGGGACCATCAGTAGGGCCCAGAGTGAACAGCCCTGTGGGGACCATCAGTAGGGCCCAGAGTGAACAGCCCTGTGGGGACCATCAGTAGGGCCCAGAGTGAACAGCCTGGTGGGGACCATCAGTAGGGCCCAGAGTGAACAGCCCTGTGGGGACCATCAGTAGGGCCCAGAGTGAACAGCCCTGTGGGGACCATCAGTAGGGCCCAGAGTGAACAGCCTTCTCCATCAGTAGGGCCCAGAGTGAACAGCCCTGTGGGGACCATCAGTAGGGCCCAGAGTGAACAGCCCTGTGGGGACCATCAGTAGGGCCCAGAGTGAACAGCCCTGTGGGGACCATCAGTAGGGCCCAGGGTGAACAGCCCTGTGGGGACCATCAGTAGGGCCCAGAGTGAACAGCCCTGTGAGGACCATCAGTAGGGCCCAGAGTGAACAGCCCTGTGGGGACCATCAGTAGGGCCCAGAGTGAACAGCCTTGTGGGGACCATCAGTAGGGCCCAGAGTGAACAGCCCTGTGGGGACCATCAGTAGGGCCCAGAGTGAACAGCCCTGTGGGGACCATCAGTAGGGCCCAGAGTGAACAGCCTTGTGGGGACCATCAGTAGGGCCCAGAGTGAACAGCCTTGTGGGGACCCTCAGTAGGGCCCAGAGTGAACAGCCCTGTGGGGACCCTCAGTAGGGCCCAGAGTGAACAGCCCTGTGGGGACCATCAGTAGGGCCCAGAGTGAACAGCCCTGTGGGGACCATCAGTAGGGCCCAGAGTGAACAGCCTTGTGGGGACCAACAGTAGGGCCCAGAGTGAATAGCCCTGTGGGGACCATCAGTAGGGCCCAGAGTGAACAGCGTTGTGGGGACCATCAGTAGGGCCCAGAGTGAACAGCCTTGTGGGGACCATCAGTAGGGCCCAGAGTGAACAGCCTTGTGGGGACCATCAGTAGGGCCCAGAGTGAACAGCCCTGTGGGGACCATCAGTAGGGCCCAGAGTGAACAGCCTTGTGGGGACCATCAGTAGGGCCCAGAGTGAACAGCCTTGTGGGGACCATCAGTAGGGCCCAGAGTGAACAGCCTTGTGGGGACCATCAGTAGGGCCCAGAGTGAACAGCCCTGTGGGGACCATCAGTAGGGCCCAGAGTGAACAGCCTTGTGGGGACCATCAGTAGGGCCCAGAGTGAACAGCCTTGTGGGGACCATCAGTAGGGCCCAGAGTGAACAGCCCTGTGGGGACCCTCAGTAGGGCCCAGAGTGAACAGCCCTGTGGGGACCCTCAGTAGGGCCCAGGGTTAACGGGGTGTCCCCGGGGGGGTTCCGACTCTGTCCCCCCACAGCTGCGAGAGGAGACCCAATCCCTGAGCTGCTGCCTCCTGCTCGTCTCCGAGGACAACCACCAACTCTTCTGCCAGGTGGGAAGAGCCGGAACGCCGGCACGGACGGAACCACGGACGGAGGGAGGGACGGAGGGAGGGATGGAGAGATGGAGGGATGGATGTGGAGATGCATGGGTGGTTGATTTGTGGTGGGATGGGACCACCCTAGAAGGTCCCCTGGTGTTCCCCAGAGCTCCCCAGGGTTTGGTCGTCCCCTCATGTCACCACTCTCCTCTGTTCCTTCCAGGTGGTCGGAGATCGCGTCCTGGAGGAGGAGATCAGCTTCTCGGTGAGTCAGAAGGTCCCAGGGGTGAGGGGCAGAAGGTCCTATGGGTGAGGGGCAGAAGGTCCCACGGGTGAGGGTCAGAAGGTCCTATGGGTGAGGATCAGAAGGTCCCATGGGTGAGGGGCAGAAGGTCCCATGGGTGAGGGGCAGAAGGTCCTATGGGTGAGGGGCAGAAGGTCCCATGGGTGAGGGTCAGAAGGTCCTATGGGTGAGGGGCAGAAGGTCCCATGGGTGAGGGGCAGAAGGTCCTATGGGTGAGGGGCAGAAGGTCCCATGGGTGAGGGGCAGAAGGTCCTATGGGTGAGGGTCAGAAGGTCCTATGGGTGAGGATCAGAAGGTCCCATGGGTGAGGGGCAGAAGGTCCCATGGGGTGAGGGGCAGAAGGTCCCATGGGTGAGGGGCAGAAGGTCCTATGGGTGAGGGGCAGAAGGTCCCATGGGTGAGGATCAGAAGGTCCCATGGGTGAGGGGCAGAAGGTCCTATGGGTGAGGATCAGAAGGTCCCATGGGGTGAGGGGCAGAAGGTCCTATGGGGTGAGGGTCAGAAGGTCCTATGGGTGAGGATCAGAAGGTCCCATGGGTGAGGATCAGAAGGTCCTATGGGTGAGGGTCAGAAGGTCCTATGGGTGAGGGTCAGAAGGTCCCATGGGGTGAGGGGCAGAAGGTCCCATGGGTGAGGGGCAGAAGGTCCTATGGGTGAGGATCAGAAGGTCCCATGGGTGAGGGGCAGAAGGTCCCATGGGGTGAGGGGCAGAAGGTCCCATGGGTGAGGATCAGAAGGTCCCATGGGTGAGGGGCAGAAGGTCCTATGGGTGAGGGTCAGAAGGTCCTATGGGGTGAGGGTCAGAAGGTCCTATGGGGTGAGGATCAGAAGGTCCTATGGGTGAGGGTCAGAAGGTCCCATGGGGTGAGGGTCAGAAGGTCCTATGGGTGAGGATCAGAAGGTCCCATGGGGTGAGGGTCAGAAGGTCCTATGGGTGAGGATCAGAAGGTCCTATGGGTGAAGGTCAGAAGGTCCTATGGGTGAGGGTCAGAAGGTCCTATGGGTGAGGGTCAGAAGGTCCCATGGGGTGAGGGTCAGAAGGTCCCATGGGGTGAGGATCAGAAGGTCCCATGGGTGAGGGTCAGAAGGTCCTATGGGTGAGGGTCAGAAGGTCCTATGGGTGAGGGTCAGAAGGTCCCATGGGTGAGGGTCAGAAGGTCCCATGGGGTGAGGGGCAGAAGGTCCTATGGGTGAGGGTCAGAAGGTCCCATGGGGTGAGGGTCAGAAGGTCCCATGGGGTGAGGATCAGAAGGTCCCATGGGTGAGGGTCAGAAGGTCCTATGGGTGAGGGTCAGAAGGTCCTATGGGTGAGGGTCAGAAGGTCCCATGGGGTGAGGGTCAGAAGGTCCTATGGGTGAGGGTCAGAAGGTCCCATGGGGTGAGGGTCAGAAGGTCCTATGGGTGAGGGTCAGAAGGTCCCATGGGTGAGGATCAGAAGGTCCTATGGGTGAGGGTCAGAAGGTCCCATGGGGTGAGGATCAGAAGGTCCTATGGGGTGAGGGTCAGAAGGTCCTATGGGTGAGGGTCAGAAGGTCCTATGGGTGAGGGTGAGAAGGTCCTATGGGTGAGGATCAGAAGGTCCCATGGGTGAGGATCAGAAGGTCCTATGGGTGAGGATCAGAAGGTCCCATGGGGTGAGGGTCAGAAGGTCCTATGGGTGAGGATCAGAAGGTCCTATGGGGTGAGGGTCAGAAGGTCCTATGGGTGAGGATCAGAAGGTCCAATGGGGTGAGGGTCAGAAGGTCCTATGGGTGAGGATCAGAAGGTCCTATGGGGTGAGGGTCAGAAGGTCCCATGGGGTGAGGATCAGAAGGTCCTATGGGTGAGGGGCAGAAGGTCCTATGGGTGAGGGTCAGAAGGTCCCATGGGGTGAGGGGCAGAAGGTCCTATGGGTGAGGGTCAGAAGGTCCCATGGGTGAGGGTCAGAAGGTCCTATGGGTGAGGGTCAGAAGGTCCTATGGGGTGAGGGTCAGAAGGTCCTATGGGTGAGGGGCAGAAGGTCCTATGGGTGAGGGTCAGAAGGTCCTATGGGTGAGGATCAGAAGGTCCTATGGGTGAGGATCAGAAGGTCCCATGGGTGAGGGTCAGAAGGTCCTATGGGGTGAGGGTCAGAAGGTCCTATGGGTGAGGGTCAGAAGGTCCCATGGGGTGAGGGTCAGAAGGTCCCATGGGGTGAGGATCAGAAGGTCCTATGGGGTGAGGATCAGAAGGTCCTATGGGTGAGGATCAGAAGGTCCTATGGGGTGAGGATCAGAAGGTCCTATAGGTGAAGGTCAGAAGGTCCTATGGGTGAAGGTCAGAAGGTCCCAGAAGGTTGTGTGGAGGGATCGCCGAGAACCGGGAGGTCCCTGAGGTGGTGGCAGAAGCCCCCATGGTGGGACCAGAGCGGAGGGCCATGAGGAGCTCGGGTGGAGCACGAGGTGGGGTCAGAAGGTCCCGTGGTCCCACCCGTGTCCCCCTCGGCCCACAGCTGACCTTCGGGCGCCTGGGACAGGTGGTGGAGGACAAGAAGTCCATCACCTTGAAGGACATCAGCGAGGTGGGTTCCAACCTTGGCTGAAACCGCCCCGTGGGGACATCCCGAGAGGTGGGGACGGAGGTGAGGACCTCTCCTGTCCTCGCAGGAGGAGCAGAAGCAGCTGGGCACCATGTTGGGCTGTGAGGTCACCTCCATGCTGGGCGTCCCCGTCATCAGCAGAGCCACCTCCCAGGTGGTGGCCTTGGCCTGCGCCTTCAACAAGCTGAGCGGGGAGAGGTGAGCGGGGACAACCTGGAGACCTCCATGGGGGAGAACCTGGAGACCTCCATGGGGGAGAACCTGGAGACCTCCATGGTGGAGAACCTGGAGACCTCCATGGTGGAGAAAGGGAGAACCTGGAGACCTCCATGGTGGAGAACCTGGAGACCTCCATGGTGGAGAACCTGGAGACCTCCATGGGGGACAACCTGGAGACCTCCATGGTGGAGAACCTGGAGACCTCCATGGTGGAGAAAGGGAGAACCTGGAGACCTCCGTGGTGGAGAACCTGGAGACCTCCATGGTGGAGAAAGGGAGAACCTGGAGACCTCCGTGGTGGAGAACCTGGAGACCTCCATGGTGGAGAAAGGGAGGACGTGGAGATCTCCATGGTGGAGAACCTGGAGACCTCCATGGTGGAGAAGGTGGAGATCTCCATGGTGGAGAACCTGGAGACCTCCATGGTGGAGAACCTGGAGACCTCCATGGTGGAGAACCTGGAGACCTCCATGGTGGAGAAAGGGAGAAGGTGGAGATCTCCATGGTGGAGAAAGGGAGAAGGTGGAGATCTCCATGGTGGAGAATGGGAGAAGGTGGAGATCTCCATGGTGGAGAAAGGGAGAAGGTGGAGATCTCCATGGTGGAGAAGGTGGAGACCTCCATGGTGGAGAAAGGGAGAAGGTGGAGACCTCCATGGTGGAGAAAGGGAGAAGGTGGAGAACTCCATGGTGGAGAAAGGGAGAAGGTGGAGATCTCCATGGTGGAGAACGGGAGAAGGTGGAGATCTCCATGGTGGAGAAAGGGAGAAGGTGGAGATCTCCATGGTGGAGAACGGGAGAAGGTGGAGATCTCCATGGTGGAGAAAGGGAGAAGGTGGAGATCTCCACGGTGGAGAACGGGAGAAGGTGGAGATCTCCATGGTGGAGAAAGGGAGAAGGTGGAGATCTCCACGGTGGAGAACGGGAGAAGGTGGAGATCTCCATGGTGGAGAAAGGGAGAAGGTGGAGATCTCCATGGTGGAGAAAGGGAGAAGGTGGAGATCTCCATGGTGGAGAAAGGGAGAAGGTGGAGATCTCCATGGTGGAGAAAGGGAGAAGGTGGAGATCTCCATGGTGGAGAACGGGAGAAGGTGGAGATCTCCATGGTGGAGAACGGGAGAAGGTGGAGAGCTCCATGGTGGAGAACGGGAGAAGGTGGAGATCTCCACGGTGGAGAACGGGAGAAGGTGGAGATCTCCACGGTGGAGAACGGGAGAAGGTGGAGATCTCCATGGTGGAGAACGGGAGAAGGTGGAGAGCTCCATGGTGGAGAAAGGGAGAAGGTGGAGATCTCCGTGGTGGAGAACGGGAGAAGGTGGAGACCTCCATGGTGGAGAAAGGGAGAAGGTGGAGATCTCCACGGTGGAGAACGGGAGAAGGTGGAGATCTCCATGGTGGAGAAAGGGAGAAGGTGGAGATCTCCATGGTGGAGAACGGGAGAAGGTGGAGATCTCCATGGTGGAGAACGGGAGAAGGTGGAGACCTCCGTGGTGGAGAAAGGGAGAAGGTGGAGATATCCATGGTGGAGAAAGGGAGAAGGTGGAGATCTCCATGGTGGAGAAAGGGAGAAGGTGGAGATCTCCACGGTGGAAAAAGGGAGAAGGTGGAGATCTCCTTGGTGGAGAAGGTGGAGATCTCCATGGTGGAGAAAGGGAGAAGGTGGAGATCTCCATGGTGGAGAAGGTGGAGACCTCCATGGTGGAGAAAGGGAGAAGGTGGAGACCTCCATGGTGGAGAAAGGGAGAAGGTGGAGACCTCCACGGTGGAGAACGGGAGAAGGTGGAGATCTCCATGGTGGAGAAAGGGAGAAGGTGGAGATCTTTGTGGTGGAGAAAGGGAGAAGGTGGAGATCTCCATGGTGGAGAAAGGGAGAAGGTGGAGACCTCCATGGTGGAGAACGGGAGAAGGTGGAGATCTCCATGGTGGAGAAAGGGAGAAGGTGGAGATCTCCATGGTGGAGAAAGGGAGAAGGTGGAGATCTCCATGGTGGAGAACGGGAGAAGGTGGAGATCTCCCTGGTGGAGAACGGGAGAAGGTGGAGACCTCCGTGGTGGAGAACGGGAGAAGGTGGAGACCTCCACGGTGGAGAAAGGGAGAAGGTGGAGATCTCCACGGTGGAGAAAGGGAGAAGGTGGAGATCTCCACGGTGGAGAAAGGGAGAAGGTGGAGATCTCCATGGTGGAGAACGGGAGAAGGTGGAGATCTCCATGGTGGAGAACGGGAGAAGGTGGAGATCTCCACGGTGGAGAACGGGAGAAGGTGGAGATCTCCATGGTGGAGAACGGGAGAAGGTGGAGATCTCCACGGTGGAGAAAGGGAGAAGGTGGAGATCTCCATGGTGGAGAACGGGAGAAGGTGGAGATCTCCATGGTGGAGAACGGGAGAAGGTGGAGATCTCCACGGTGGAGAAAGGGAGAAGGTGGAGATCTCCACGGTGGAGAACGGGAGAAGGTGGAGATCTCCATGGTGGAGAACGGGAGAAGGTGGAGATCTCCACGGTGGAGAAAGGGAGAAGGTGGAGATCTCCATGGTGGAGAACGGGAGAAGGTGGAGATCTCCACGGTGGAGAAAGGGAGAAGGTGGAGATCTCCATGGTGGAGAACGGGAGAAGGTGGAGAGCTCCATGGTGGAGAACGGGAGAAGGTGGAGATCTCCATGGTGGAGAACGGGAGAAGGTGGAGACCTCCATGGTGGAGAAAGGGAGAAGGTGGAGACCTCCATGGTGGAGAAAGGGAGAAGGTGGAGATCTCCGTGGTGGAGAACGGGAGAAGGTGGAGACCTCCGTGGTGGAGAAAGGGAGAAGGTGGAGACCTCCATGGTGGAGAAAGGGAGAAGGTGGAGATCTCCATGGTGGAGAACGGGAGAAGGTGGAGATCTCCGTGGTGGAGAACGGGAGAAGGTGGAGACCTCCGTGGTGGAGAAAGGGAGAAGGTGGAGATATCCATGGTGGAGAAAGGGAGAAGGTGGAGATCTCCACGGTGGAGAAAGGGAGAAGGTGGAGATCTCCACGGTGGAAAAAGGGAGAAGGTGGAGATCTCCTTGGTGGAGAAGGTGGAGATCTCCATGGTGGAGAAAGGGAGAAGGTGGAGATCTCCATGGTGGAGAAAGGGAGAAGGTGGAGATCTCCACGGTGGAAAAAGGGAGAAGGTGGAGATCTCCTTGGTGGAGAAGGTGGAGATCTCCATGGTGGAGAAAGGGAGAAGGTGGAGATCTCCATGGTGGAGAACGGGAGAAGGTGGAGATCTCCATGGTGGAGAAAGGGAGAAGGTGGAGATCTCCATGGTGGAGAAAGGGAGAAGGTGGAGATCTCCACGGTGGAAAAAGGGAGAAGGTGGAGATCTCCGTGGTGGAGAACGGGAGAAGGTGGAGATCTCCGTGGTGGAGAACGGGAGAAGGTGGAGATCTCCGTGGTGGAGAACGGGAGAAGGTGGAGATCTCCACGGTGGAGAACGGGAGAAGGTGGAGATCTCCACGGTGGAGAAAGGGAGAACGTGGAGATCTCCATGGTGGAGAACGGGAGAAGGTGGAGATCTCCATGGTGGAGAAAGGGAGAAGGTGGAGATCTCCACGGTGGAGAAAGGGAGAAGGTGGAGATCTCCACGGTGGAGAAAGGGAGAAGGTGGAGATCTCCATGGTGGAGAAAGGGAGAAGGTGGAGATCTCCATGGAGAAAGGGAGAAGGTGGAGACCTCCATGGTGGAGAAAGGGAGAAGGTGGAGATCTCCATGGTGGAGAAAGGGAGAAGGTGGAGATCTCCGTGGTGGAGAACGGGAGAAGGTGGAGACCTCCGTGGTGGAGAACGGGAGAAGGTGGAGACCTCCATGGTGGAGAACGGGAGAAGGTGGAGATCTCCGTGGTGGAGAACGGGAGAAGGTGGAGATCTCCATGGTGGAGAAAGGGAGAAGGTGGAGACCTCCATGGTGGAGAAAGGGAGAACGTGGAGATCTCCACGGTGGAGAAAGGGAGAAGGTGGAGATCTCCATGGTGGAGAACGGGAGAAGGTGGAGATCTCCATGGAGAAAGGGAGAAGGTGGAGATCTCCATGGTGGAGAACGGGAGAAGGTGGAGATCTCCATGGTGGAGAAAGGGAGAAGGTGGAGATCTCCATGGAGAAAGGGAGAAGGTGGAGATCTCCATGGTGGAGAAAGGGAGAAGGTGGAGATCTCCGTGGTGGAGAACGGGAGAAGGTGGAGATCTCCATGGTGGAGAAAGGGAGAAGGTGGAGATCTCCGTGGTGGAGAAAGGGAGAAGGTGGAGATCTCCATGGTGGAGAAAGGGAGAAGGTGGAGATCTCCATGGTGGAGAAAGGGAGAAGGTGGAGATCTCCGTGGTGGAGAAAGGGAGAAGGTGGAGATCTCCGTGGTGGAGAACGGGAGAAGGTGGAGACCTCCATGGTGGAGAAAGGGAGAACGTGGAGATCTCCATGGTGGAGAAAGGGAGAAGGTGGAGATCTCCATGGTGGAGAAAGGGAGAAGGTGGAGATCTCCATGGTGGAGAAAGGGAGAAGGTGGAGACATCTATGGTGGAGAAAGGGAGAAGGTGGAGATCTCCACGGTGGAGAAAGGAAGAAGGTGGAGATCTCCATGGAGAAAGGGAGAAGGTGGAGATCTCCATGGTGGAGAAAGGGAGAAGGTGGAGATCTCCATGGAGAAAGGGAGAAGGTGGAGATCTCCATGGTGGAGAAAGGGAGAAGGTGGAGATCTCCACGGTGGAGAAAGGGAGAAGGTGGAGACATCTATGGTGGAGAAAGGGAGAAGGTGGAGATCTCCATGGTGGAGAAAGGGAGAAGGTGGAGATCTCCATGGTGGAGAAAGGGAGAAGGTGGAGACATCTATGGTGGAGAAAGGGAGAAGGTGGAGATCTCCATGGTGGAGAAAGGGAGAACGTGGGCACCTGGAGGGTCTCCACGGAGGAGAAAGGGAGAACGTGGGCACCTGGAGGGTCTCCACGGAGGAGAAAGGGAGAACGTGGGCACCTGGAGGGTCTCCATGGTGGAGAAAGGGAGAACGTGGGCACCTGGAGGATCTCCACGGAGGAGAAAGGGAGAACGTGGGCACCTGGAGGGTCTCCACGGTGGAGAAAGGGAGAACGTGGGCACCTGGAGGGTCTCCATGGAGGAGAAAGGGAGAACGTGGGCACCTGGAGGGTCTCCACGGAGGAGAAAGGGAGAACGTGGGCACCTGGAGGGTCTCCACGGTGGAGAAAGGGAGAACGTGGGCACCTGGAGGGTCTCCATGGAGGAGAAAGGGAGAACGTGGGCACCTGGAGGGTCTCCACGGAGGAGAAAGGGAGAACGTGGGCACCTGGAGGGTCTCCATGGAGGAGAAAGGGAGAACGTGGGCACCTGGAGGGTCTCCACGGAGGAGAAAGGGAGAACGTGGGCACCTGGAGGGTCTCCACGGAGGAGAAAGGGAGAACGTGGGCACCTGGAGGGTCTCCACGGTGGAGAAAGGGAGAACGTGGGCACCTGGAGGGTCTCCACGGTGGAGAAAGGGAGAACGTGGGCACCTGGAGGGTCTCCGTGGAGGAGAAAGGGAGAACGTGGGCACCTGGAGGGTCTCCGTGGAGGAGAAAGGGAGAACGTGGGCACCTGGAGGGTCTCCACGGTGGAGAACGAGGGGCGGGTGGGCATGGGGTGGTGGGGAGGGGCCATGGGGACGTTCCTCCACCGCGAGGTCTCCTCCGCAGCTACTCGGCGGCGGATGAGCACAAGATCCAGCACTGCTTCTGCTACACCTCCACGGTCCTCACCAGCACGTTGGCCTTCCAGAAGGAGCAGAAGCTCAAGTGCGAGTGCCAGGTGAGCACCGGGGCTCACGTCCCACCTGGGACACGGCCGTGTTTGTCCCCCGTCCACCCGGTTCCTCACCACGTCCATGTCACCATGGTTCCTCACCACGTCCCCCGTCCCCCTGGTTCCTCACCATGTCCCATGTCACCACAGTTCCTCACCGTGTCCCCTCAGATCCTCACCGTGTCCTCTGTCCCCCCAGTTCCTCCCCGTGTCCCCCTGGTTCCTCACCGTGTCCATGTCACCATGGTTCCTCACCGTGTCCCCTCAGATCCTCACCATGTCCTGTGTCCTCCTGGTTTCTCCCCATGTCCCGTGTCCTCCTGGTTCCTCACCGTGTCCCCCCAGTTCCTCACCATGTCCTGCATCCACCTGGTCCCTCACCGTGTCCTCTGTCCACCCAGTCCTCTGGTGGACCTCTGTCTCTCTGGTTCCTCACCATGTCCTGTGTCCTCTCAGTTCCTCACCATGTCCTGTGTCCATCTGGTTCCTCACCGTGTCCTCTGTCACCACGGTTCCTCACCGTGTCCCTCTGGTTCCTCCCCATGTCCTGTGTCCCCTCAGGTCCTCCCCATGTCCATGTCACCACAGTTCCTCCCTGTGTCCCGCGTCCACCTGGTTCCTCCCCATGTCCTCTGTCCACTCAGTTCCTCACTGTGTCTCTCTGGTTTCTCCCCATGTCCTCTGTCACCCTGGTTCCTCACCGTGTCCCCTCAGGTCCTCACCATGTCCATGTCCCCCCAGTTCCTCACCGTGTCCTCTGTCCATCTGGTTCCTCACTGTGTTCCTCTGGTTCCTCTCCATGTCCCGTGTCCCCCAGTTCCTCCCCATGTCCCCTGTCCCCCTGGTTCCTCACCGTGTACGTGTTACCACGGTTCCTCCCCGTGTCCCCTCAGATCCTCCCCATGTCCTGTCTTCCTCTGGTTCCTCCCCATGTCCCGTGTCCTCCCAGTTCCTCCTGGTGTCCCCACGGTTCCTCACCATGTCCCCTCAGATCCTCTCCATGTCTTCTGTCCACGTGGTTCCTCACTGTGTCCCCTCAGATCCTCACCATATCCTGTGTCCCCCTGGTCCCTCACCGTGTCCTCTGTCCACCCAGTTCCTCACTGTGTCTCTCTGGTTCCTCACCATGTCCCGTGTCCCCCCGGTTCCTCACCGTGTCCCATGTCACTACGGTTCCTCACCGTGTCCCCTCAGGTCCTCACCATGTCCATGTCACCACAGTTCCTCCCCATGTCCTGTGTCCCCCCCAGTTCCTCACCGTGTCCTCTGTCCATCTGGTCCCTCACTGTGTTCCTCTGGTTCCTCCCCATGTCCCCTGTCCCCCCAGTTCCTCACCGTGTCCCATGTCACCACGGTTCCTCACTGTGTCCCCTCAGGTTCTCACCATGTCCTGTGTCCTTCTGGTTCCTCCCTGTGTCCTCTGTCCCCCTGGTTCCTCACTGTGTCCCCTCAGATCCTCCCCATGTCCTCTGTCCCCCCAGTTCCTCACTGTGTCCCCCTGGTTCCTCCCCATGTCCCATGTACCCCCTGGTTCCTCACTGTGTCCATGTCACCACGGTTCCTCACCGTGTCCCCTCAGATCCTCACCATATCCTCTGTCCACCCGGTTCCTCACCATATCCTGCGTCCCCCTGGTCCCTCACCGTGTCCTCTGTCCACCCAGTTCCTCACTGTGTCCCCCTGGTTCCTCCCCATGTCCCATGTCACCACGGTTCCTCACTGTGTCTCTCTGGTTCCTCCCCATGTCCTGTGTCCCCTCAGTTCCTCCCCGTGTCCCGTGTTCCCCTGGTTCCTCACCGTGTCCTCTGTCACCACGGTTCCTCACCGTGTCCTGTGTCCATCTGGTCCCTCACCGTGTCCCCTGTGACTTCAGTTCCTCCCTGTGTCCCGTGTCCTCCCAGTTTCTCCCCGTGTCCCGTGTCCCCCTGGTTCCTCCCCATGTCCTCTGTCACCACGGTTCCTCACTGTGTCCCCTCAGATCATCACCATATGCCGTGTCCCCCTGGTTCCTCACCGTGTCCTCTGTCCCCCCGGTTCCTCACTTTGTCCCTTGACCCTCAAGTTCCTCCTGGTGTCTCCTGTCCCCCCAGTTCCTCCTGGTGTCTCTTCAGTTCCTCGCAGTGCCCCCCCGTTTCCTCCTGCTGCCCCCCCGTTTCCTGTTGCTGTCCCCCTGTTTCCTCCCACTGTCCCCCCATTTCCTCACGCTGTCCCCCCATTTCCTGTCAGTGCCCCCCGTTTCCTCCCGGTGTCCCCCCGTTTCCTCCCGCTCTCCCCCCATTTCCTGCCGCTGCCCCCCCCATTTCCTGACGCTGCCCCCCCATTTCCTCCTACTGTCCCCCCATTTCCTGACGCTGTCCCCCCTTTTCCTCCCACTGTCCCCCCATTTCCTCCCACTGTCCCCCCATTTCCTGACGCTGTCCCCCCATTTCCTCCCACTGTCCCCCCATTTCCTGACGCTGTCCCCCCATTTCCTCCCGCTGTCCCCCCGTTTCCTCCCGCTCTCCCCCCATTTCCTCACAGTGTCCCCCCATTTCCTGTCGCTGCCCCCCCGTTTCCTCCCACTGCCCCCCATTTCCTGTCACTGCCCCCCCATTTCCTCCCGCTCTCCCCCCATTTCCTGTTGCTGCCCCCCTGTTTCCTCCCGCTCTCCCCCCATTTCCTCCCACTGCCCCCCCATTTCCTGTTGCTGCCCCCCCGTTTCCTGTTGCTGCCCCCCCATTTCCTGACGCTGCCCCCCCATTTCCTGACGCTGCCCCCCCGTTTCCTCCCGCTGCCCCCCCGTTTCCTGATGCAGCCCCCCCGTTTCCTGTTGCTGCCCCCCCATTTCCTGACGCTGCCCCCCCATTTCCTGACGCTGCCCCCCCGTTTCCTCCCGCTGCCCCCCCGTTTCCTGATGCAGCCCCCCCGTTTCCTGTTGCTGTCCCCCCCCTTTCCTGACGCTGCCCCCCCGTTTCCGCAGGCGCTGCTGCAGGTGGCCAAGAACCTCTTCACGCATTTGGGTACGTGCAGGGACGCCCCCACCTGCGCATGCCATGGCGTTCCGTCGCGTTCCGTCATGTCCCGTCGCATGCCGTCGTGTGTCGTCGTGTTCCGTTGCGTGCTTTTGCGTTCCGTCGCGTTCCGTCGCGTGCTTTTGCGTTCCGTCGCGTTCCGTTGCGTGCTTTTGCGTTCCGTCGCGTGCCATCATGTGCCATCGTGTTCCGTCGCGTTCCGTCGCGTGCTTTTGCGTTCCGTCGCGTTCCGTCGCGTTCCGTCACGTGCTTTTGCGTTCCGTCGCGTTCCATCGCGTGCCATCGCGTTCCGTCGCGTTCCATCGCGTGCTTTTGCGTTCCGTCACGTGCCATCGCGTGCTGTCGCGTGCCATCGCATTCCGTCGTGTGCCGTCGCGTTCCGTCACGTTCCGTCGCGTTCCGTCACGTGCTTTTGCGTTCCGTCGCGTGCCGTCGCGTTCCATCGCGTGCTTTTGCGTTCCGTCACGTGCCATCGCGTGCTGTCGCGTGCCATCGCATTCCGTCGCGTGCCGTCGCGTTCCGTCGCGTTCCGTCGTGTTCCGTCACGTGCTTTTGCGTTCCGTCGCGTTCCGTCACGTGCTTTTGCGTTCCGTCGCGTGCTGTCGCGTTCCGTCGCGTGCTTTTGCGTTCCGTCACGTGCCATCGCGTGCTGTCGCGTGCTGTCGCATTCTGTCGTGTGCCGTCGCGTTCCGTTGCGTTCCGTCGCGTGCTTTTGCATTCTGTCGCGTTCCGTCGCGTTCCGTCGCATGCTGTCGCGTTCCGTCGCGTTCCGTCACGTTCCGTCGCGTGCTTTTGCGTGCCGTCGCATGCCATCACGTTCCGTCGCGTTCCGTCGCGTGCTTTTGCGTTCCGTCGCGTGCTGTCGCGTGCCGTCATGTTCCATCGCGTGCCATCGCATTCCATCGCGTTCCGTCGCGTGCTTTTGCGTTCCGTCACGTGCCATCGCATGCTGTCGCGTGCCATCGCATTCCGTCGTGTGCCGTCGCGTGCCGTCGCGTGCTTTTGTGTTCTGTCGTGTTCCATCGCGTGCTTTTGCGTTCCGTCGCGTGCCGTGCCGTGTCATCCCGTGCCGTCGTGTGCCGTGGCGTTCCGTCACATTCCGTCACATTCCGTCGCACGCCATCGCGTCCCGTGCCGTTGTGTTCCATCGCGTTCCGTCACATTCTGTCGCGTGCCGTGGCGTGCCTTCGCGTTCCATGCTGTCGCATTCCATCGCGTGCCGTCGTGTTCCGTCACGTTCTGTCACATTCCGTCGCATTCCGTCGTGTTCCATCGCGTTCCGTCATGTTCCATCGCGTTCCGTCGTGTTCCGTTGCGTGCCGTGTCATCGCATGCTGTCGTGTGCCGTTGCGTGCCGTCGCGTTCCATTGCGTCTCGTTGCATTCCGTCGCGTTCCGTCGCGTTCCGTGGCGTTCCGTGCCGTGCGGTGCGGTGCGGTGGTGTCACGGCTGTGTCCGCGCGGCTCTCTGACGGCGGCTCCCGCAGATGACGTCTCGGTGCTGCTGCAGGAGATCATCACCGAGGCGAGGAACCTCAGCAACGCCGAGATGTGAGTGACGGCGCACACGGGGGGACCTCTCCCCATCCCCATCTCCATCTCCATCCCCATCTCCATCCCCATCCCCATCTCCATCCCCATCTCCATCCCCATCCCCATCTCCATCTCCATCCCCATCTCCATCCCCATCCCCATCCCCATCCCCATCCCCATCCCCATCCCCATCCCCATCCCCATCTCCATCCCCATCTCCATCCCCATCCCCATCCCCATCCCCATCTCCATCCCCATCCCCATCCCCATCCCCATCTCCATCCCCATCTCCATCCCCATCCCCATCTCCATCTCCATCCCCATCTCCATCCCCATCCCCATCCCCATCCCCATCCCCATCCCCATCTCCATCCCCATCTCCATCCCCATCCCCATCTCCATCTCCATCCCCATCTCCATCCCCATCCCCATCTCCATCCCCATCTCCATCCCCATCCCCATCTCCATCCCCATCCCCATCTCCATCCCCATCCCCATCCCCATCCCCATCCCCATCCCCATCCCCATCTCCATCCCCATCTCCATCTCCATATCCATCTCCATCCCCATCCCCATCCCCATCCCCATCTCCATCCCCATCTCCATCCCCATCCCCATCTCCATCCCCATCCCCATCTCCATCTCCATCCCCATCTCCATCCCCATCCCCATCCCCATCCCCATCCCCATCCCCATCCCCATCTCCATCCCCATCCCCATCTCCATCCCCATCTCCATCCCCATCCCCATCCCCATCCCCATCTCCATCCCCATCTCCATCCCCATCCCCATCCCCATCCCCATCCCCATCCCCATCCCCATCTCCATATCCATCTCCATCCCCATCCCCATCCCCATCTCCATCTCCATCCCCATCTCCATCCCCATCCCCATCCCCATCTCCATCTCCATCCCCATCTCCATCCCCATCCCCATCCCCATCCCCATCCCCATCCCCATCCCCATCCCCATCTCCATCCCCATCCCCATCCCCATCCCCATCTCCATCCCCATCTCCATCCCCATCCCCATCCCCATCCCCATCCCCATCCCCATCCCCATCTCCATATCCATCCCCATCCCCATCCCCATCCCCATCCCCATCCCCATCCCCATCCCCATCTCCATCCCCATCCCCATCCCCATCTCCATCCCCATCTCCATCCCCATCCCCATCCCCATCCCCATCCCCATCCCCATCCCCATCTCCATATCCATCCCCATCCCCATCCCCATCCCCATCCCCATCCCCATCCCCATCCCCATCTCCATCCCCATCCCCATCCCCATCTCCATCTCCATCCCCATCCCCATCCCCATCCCCATCCCCATCCCCATCTCCATCCCCATCTCCATCCCCATCTCCATCCCCATCTCCATCCCCATCTCCATCTCCATCCCCATCCCCATCCCCATCTCCATCTCCATCCCCATCCCCATCCCCATCCCCATCCCCATCCCCATCCCCATCCCCATCTCCATCCCCATCCCCATCCCCATCCCCATCTCCATCCCCATCCCCATCCCCATCCCCATCCCCATCCCCATCTCCATCCCCATCTCCATCCCCATCTCCATCCCCATCTCCATCCCCATCTCCATCTCCATCCCCATCCCCATCCCCATCTCCATCTCCATCCCCATCTCCATCCCCATCCCCATCCCCATCCCCATCTCCATCCCCATCTCCATCCCCATCCCCATCTCCATCCCCATCTCCATCCCCATCCCCATCCCCATCCCCATCCCCATCCCCATCCCCATCCCCATCCCCATCTCCATCCCCATCTCCATCCCCATCCCCATCCCCATCCCCATCCCCATCTCCATCCCCATCTCCATCCCCATCCCCATCCCCATCCCCATCCCCATCCCCATCCCATCCCCATTCCCATCCCCATTCCCATTCCCGTCTCATCCTCTCCGGTGTCTCCGGCAGCTGCTCCGTGTTCCTCCTGGACCGTCCCAGCCACGAGCTGGTGGCAAAGGTCTTCGATGGTGGAGTGGTGGACGATGAGGTGAGGACGCATCTCCTCACCCTCCTCGGGGGGATCCCGACCTCTCCTCCCCCCTTCCACCCGGGGTGACCCTCATTCCCATCTCCAGAGCTACGAGATCCGTATCCCGGCGGATCAGGGCATCGCCGGCCACGTGGCCACCACCGGGAAGATCCTCAACATCAAAGACGCCTACGCCCACCCCCTCTTCTACCGCGGCGTCGACGACAGCACCGGGTTCCGCACCCGCAACATCCTCTGCTTCCCCATCAAGAACGAGAGCCACGGTGAGGGGCGGTGGTGTCCTCCACATCCTCGTGGTGTCCACCAGGGTATGGGCACCATGGTGTCCTCCAGGGCATGGGAACAATGGTGTCCACCAGGGCATGGGCACGATGGTGTCCTCCAGGATATGGACATGATGGTGTCCTCCAGGGCATGGGCACAATGGTGTCCTCCAGGATATGGGCACGATGGTGTCCTCCAGGACATGGACACGGTGGTGTCCTCCAGGATATGGGCACGATGGTGTCCTCCAGGACATGGACATGATGGTGTCCTCCAGGATATGGGCACCATGGTGTCCTCCAGGGCATGGGCACAATGGTGTCCTCCAGGGTGTGGGCACGATGGTGTCCTCCAGGGTATGGGAACAATGGTGTCCTCCAGGGCATGGACACCATGGTGTCCTCCAGGATATGGGCACGATGGTGTCCTCCAGGGCATGGACACCGTGGTGTCCTCCAGGGTATGGGCACGATGGTGTCCTCCAGGGCATGGACACCGTGGTGTCCTCCAGGGTATGGGCACGATGGTGTCCTCCAGGATATGGACACAATGGTGTCCTCCAGGGCATGGACACCATAGTGTCCTCCAGGATATGGGCACGATGGTGTCCTTCAGGGTATGGACACGATGGTGTCCTCCAGGATATGGGCACGATGGTGTCCTCCAGGGCGTGGACGCGATGGTGTCCTCCAGGGTATGGGCACGATGGTGTCCTCCAGGATATGGGCACAATGGTGTCCTCCAGGGCGTGGACGCGATGGTGTCCTCCAGGACATGGGCACGATGGTGTCCTCCAGGATATGGGCACAATGGTGTCCTCCAGGATATGGGCATGATGGTGTCCTCCAGGGCGTGGACGCGATGGTGTCCTCCAGGGTATGGGCACGATGGTCTCCTCCAGGACATGGACACGATGGTGTCCTCAAGGATATGGGCACGATGGTGTCCTCCAGGACATGGGAACGATGGTGTCCTCCAGGATATGGACACAATGGTGTCCTCCGGGATGTGGACACAATGGTGTCCTCCAGGACATGGGCACGATGGTGTCCTCCAGGGCATGGGCACGATGGTCTCCTCCAGGGCATGGACACGATGGTGTCCTCAAGGATATGGGCACGATGGTGTCCTCCAGGACATGGGAACGATGGTGTCCTCCAGGATATGGACACAATGGTGTCCTCCGGGATGTGGACACAATGGTGTCCTCCAGGACATGGGCACGATGGTGTCCTCCAGGGCATGGGCACGATGGTGTCCTCCAGGATATGGACACGATGGTGTCCTCCAGGATGTGGGCACGATGGTGTCCTCCAGGATATGGACACGGTGGTGTTCACCAGGACATGGACACGATGGTGTCCTCCAGGATATGGACACGATGGTGTCCTCCAGGATATGGGCACGATGGTGTCCTCCAGGGTATGGGAAGGATGGTGTCCTCCAGGACATGGGCACGATGGTGTCCTCCAGGACATGGACACGGTGGTGTCCTCCAGGACATGGACACGATGGTGTCCTCCAGGGTATGGGCACAATGGTGTCCTCCAGGACATGGGCACGATGGTGTCCTCCAGGGTATGGGCACGATGGTGTCCTCCAGGATATGGACACGATGGTGTCCTCCAGGACATGGACACGATGGTGTCCTCCAGGATATGGGCACAATGGTGTCCTCCAGGATATGGACACGATGGTGTCCTCCAGGGCATGGACACGATGGTGTCCTCCAGGATATGGGCACAATGGTGTCCTCCAGGGTATGGACACGATGGTGTCCTCCAGGATATGGGCACAATGGTGTCCTCCAGGGTATGGACACGATGGTCTCCTCCAGGATATGGGCACTATCGTGTCCTCCAGGATATGGACACAATGGTGTCGTCCAGGATATGGGCACGATGGTGTCCTCCAGGATATGGGCACAATGGTGTCCTCCAGGATATGGGCACGATGGTGTCCTCCAGGATATGGGCACGATGGTGTCCTCCAGGATATGGGCACGATGGTGTCCTCCAGGATATGGGCACAATGGTGTCCTCCAGGATATGGGCACAATGGTGTCCTCCAGGATATGGGCACGATGGTGTCCTCCAGGATATGGGCACAATGGTGTCCTCCAGGATATGGGCACGATGGTGTCCTCCAGGATATGGGCACGATGGTGTCCTCCAGGATATGGGCACGATGGTGTCCTCCAGGGCATGGGCACGATGGTGTCCTCCAGGATATGGGCACGATGGTGTCCTCCAGGACATGGGCACGATGGCGTCCTCCAGGACATGGACACCATGGTGTCCTCCAGGATATGGGCACGATGGTGTCCTCCAGGATATGGACACGATGGTGTCCTCCAGGATATGGACACAATGGTGTCCTCCAGGATATGGGCACGATGGTGTCCTCCAGGATATGGACACAATGGTGTCCTCCAGGGTATGGGCACGATGGTGTCCTCCAGGATATGGACACGATGGTGTCCTCCAGGGTATGGGCACGATGGTGTCCTCCAGGGTATGGGCACGATGGTGTCCTCCAGGGCATGGACACGATGGTGTCCTCCAGGATATGGACACGGTGGTGTTCACCAGGACATGGACACGATGGTGTCCTCCAGGATATGGACACGATGGTGTCCTCCAGGATATGGGCACGATGGTGTCCTCCAGGGTATGGGAAGGATGGTGTCCTCCAGGACATGGACACGGTGGTGTCCTCCAGGACATGGACACGATGGTGTCCTCCAGGGTATGGGCACAATGGTGTCCTCCAGGACATGGGCACGATGGTGTCCTCCAGGGTATGGGCACGATGGTGTCCTCCAGGATATGGACACGATGGTGTCCTCCAGGACATGGACACGATGGTGTCCTCCAGGATATGGGCACAATGGTGTCCTCCAGGATATGGACACGATGGTGTCCTCCAGGGCATGGACACGATGGTGTCCTCCAGGATATGGGCACAATGGTGTCCTCCAGGGTATGGACACGATGGTGTCCTCCAGGATATGGGCACAATGGTGTCCTCCAGGGTATGGACACGATGGTCTCCTCCAGGATATGGGCACTATCGTGTCCTCCAGGATATGGACACAATGGTGTCGTCCAGGATATGGGCACGATGGTGTCCTCCAGGATATGGGCACAATGGTGTCCTCCAGGATATGGGCACGATGGTGTCCTCCAGGATATGGGCACGATGGTGTCCTCCAGGATATGGGCACAATGGTGTCCTCCAGGATATGGGCACGATGGTGTCCTCCAGGATATGGGCACAATGGTGTCCTCCAGGATATGGGCACAATGGTGTCCTCCAGGATATGGGCACGATGGTGTCCTCCAGGATATGGGCACAATGGTGTCCTCCAGGATATGGGCACGATGGTGTCCTCCAGGATATGGGCACGATGGTGTCCTCCAGGATATGGGCACGATGGTGTCCTCCAGGATATGGGCACAATGGTGTCCTCCAGGATATGGGCACGATGGTGTCCTCCAGGATATGGGCACGATGGTGTCCTCCAGGGCATGGGCACGATGGCGTCCTCCAGGACATGGACACCATGGTGTCCTCCAGGATATGGGCACGATGGTGTCCTCCAGGATATGGACACGATGGTGTCCTCCAGGATATGGGCACGATGGTGTCCTCCAGGATATGGGCACGATGGTGTCCTCCAGGACATGGGCACGATGGCGTCCTCCAGGACATGGACACCATGGTGTCCTCCAGGATATGGGCACGATGGTGTCCTCCAGGATATGGACACGATGGTGTCCTCCAGGATATGGACACAATGGTGTCCTCCAGGATATGGGCACGATGGTGTCCTCCAGGATATGGACACAATGGTGTCCTCCAGGGTATGGGCACGATGGTGTCCTCCAGGATATGGACACGATGGTGTCCTCCAGGGTATGGGCACGATGGTGTCCTCCAGGGTATGGGCACGATGGTGTCCTCCAGGATATGGGCACGATGGTGTCCTCCAGGGCATGGACACGATGGTGTCCTCCAGGATATGGACACGGTGGTGTTCACCAGGACATGGACACGATGGTGTCCTCCAGGATATGGACACGATGGTGTCCTCCAGGATATGGACACGGTGGTGTTCACCAGGACATGGACACGATGGTGTCCTCCAGGACATGGGCACGATGGTGTCCTCCAGGATATGGACACGATGGTGTCCTCCAGGACATGGGCACGATGGCGTCCTCCAGGACATGGACACGATGGTGTCCTCCAGGATATGGGCACGATGGTGTCCTCCAGGGCATGGACACGATGGTGTCCTCCAGGATATGGACACGATGGTGTCCTCCAGGATATGGGCACGATGGTGTCCTCCAGGATATGGACATGATGGTGTCCTCCAGGGTATGGACACGATGGTGTCCTCCAGGATATGGGCACGGTGGTGTCCTCCAGGATATGGACATGATGGTGTCCTCCAGGGTATGGACACGATGGTGTCCTCCAGGACACGGTCCCGTTGGTGTCCCCTCTGGTGGTCACCCCCCGCTCCGTGTCCCCTCTCTGCTCCAGAGGTCATCGGAGTGGCGGAACTCGTCAATAAGATCAACGGCCCCTGGTTCAGCAAATTCGATGAGGACCTCGCGACCGCCTTCTCCATCTACTGCGGCATCAGCATCGCCCACGTAGGAGAGAGGAACCCATCCTGGGATGGGATGGGATGGGATGGGATGGGATGGGACGGATGGGATGGGATGGGATGGATGGGATGGGATGGGATGGGACGGATGGGATGGGATGGGATGGGATGGGATGGGACGGATGGGATGGGATGGGATGGGATGGGATGGGATGGGATGGGATGGATGGGATGGGATGGATGGGATGGGATGGGATGGGATGGATGGGATGGATGGGATGGGATGGATGGGATGGGATGGGAGGGATGGGATGGGATGGGATGGGATGGGATGGGATGGGAGGGATGGGATGGGATGGGATGGGATGGGATGGGATGGATGGGATGGGATGGGATGGATGGGATGGGATGGGATGGGATGGATGGGATGGGGATGGGATGGGATGGGATGGATGGGATGGGATGGGATGGGATGGGATGGGATGGGATGGATGGGATGGGATGGATGGGATGGGATGGGATGGGATGGATGGGATGGATGGGATGGGATGGATGGGATGGGATGGGAGGGATGGGATGGGATGGGATGGGATGGGATGGGATGGGATGGGAGGGATGGGATGGGATGGGATGGGATGGGATGGGATGGGATGGGATGGGATGGATGGGATGGGATGGGATGGGATGGATGGGATGGGATGGGATGGGATGGGATGGATGGGATGGGTGGGATGGATGGGATGGGATGGGATGGATGGGATGGGATGGGATGGGATGGGATGGATGGGATGGGATGGGATGGATGGGATGGATGGGATGGAGATGGATGGGATGGGATGGATGGGATGGGATGGGATGGATGGGATGGGATGGATGGGATGGGATGGGATGGATGGGATGGATGGGATGGATGGGATGGGATGGGATGGATGGGATGGATGGGATGGATGGGATGGGATGGATGGGATGGGATGGGATGGGATGGGATAGATGGGATGGGATGGGATGGGATGGGATGGGATGGATGGGATGGATGGGATGGGATGGGATGGGATGGGATGGGAGGGATGGGATGGGATAGATGGGATGGATGGGATGGATGGGATGGGATGGGATGGGATGGGATGGATGGGAGGGATGGGATGGATGGGATGGGATGGGATGGGATGGGATGGGATGGGAGGGATGGGATGGGATGGGATGGGATGGATGGGATGGATGGGATGGATGGGATGGATGGATGGGATGGGATGAGATGGGATGGGATGAGATGGGATGGGATGGAGAGGATGGGATGGGATGGGATGGGATGGGATGGGATGGGAGGGATGGGATGGGATGGGATGGGATGGGATGGGGATGAGATGGGATGGATGGGATGGGATGAGATGGGATGGGATGGGAGAGGACAGATGAGGAACAAGGACACCCCGAGGGACGGGGTTGGTGTGGGAAGTTCTGGACGGACGTTGGAGGATCCGTCCCTTCCCAACGCTCCTGACCCCCTCCACTCTGCAGTCGCTGCTCTACAAGAAGGTCAATGAGGCGCAGTACCGCAGCCACTTGGCCAACGAGATGATGATGTACCACATGAAGGTGAGGTGGGACGGGGGTGGGGACACCACCACCACCCTGGGCGGTGGCCCAGGGGACACCTTTGGGGACCAGAGGTGGACTTTGGGGACTGAGATGGACTTTGGGGACGCTGAGATGGACTTTGGGGACCTGAGATGGACTTTGGGGACTGAGATGGACTTTGGGGACCAGAGATGGACTTTGGGGTCCTGAGATGGACTTTGGGGACCAGAGATGGACTTTGGGGTCCTGAGATGGACTTTGGGGACTGAGATGGACTTTGGGGACACTGAGATGGACTTTGGGACCAGAGATGGACTTTGGGGACTGAGATGGACTTTGGGGACAATGAGATGGACTTTGGGGACTGAGATGGACTTTGGGGACACTGAGATGGACTTTGAGGTCTGAGATGGACTTTGGGACCAGAGATGGACTTTGGGGACTGAGATGGACTTTGGGGACAGAGGTGGACTTTGGGGACTGAGATGGACTTTGGGGACTGAGATGGACTTTGGGGACTGAGATGGACTTTGGGGCCCAGAGATGGACTTTGGGGACAGAGATGGACTTTGGGGACACTGAGATGGACTTTGGGGACTGAGATGGACTTTGGGGCCCTGAGATGGACTTTGGGGACTGAGATGGACTTTGGGGACCAGAGATGGACTTTGGGGCCCTGAGATGGACTTTGGGGACTGAGATGAACTTTGGGGACACTGAGATGGACTTTGGGACCAGAGATGGACTTTGGGGACTGAGATGGACTTTGGGGACTGAGATGGACTTTGGGGACACTGAGATGGACTTTGGGACCAGAGATGGACTTTGGGGACTGAGATGGACTTTGGGGACACTGAGATGGACTTTGGGGACTGAGATGGACTTTGGGGACTGAGATGGACTTTGGGGCCCAGAGATGGACTTTGGGGACTGAGATGGACTTTGGGGACACTGAGATGGACTTTGGGGACTGAGATGGACTTTGGGGACACTGAGATGGACTTTGGGGACTGAGATGGACTTTGGGGACTGAGATGGACTTTGGGGCCCTGAGATGGACTTTGGGGACTGAGATGGACTTTGGGGACCAGAGATGGACTTTGGGGACTGAGATGGACTTTGGGGACTGAGATGGACTTTGGGGACTGAGATGGACTTTGGGGACACTGAGATGGACTTTGGGGACTGAGATGGACTTTGGGGACAATGAGATGGACTTTGGGGACTGAGATGGACTTTGGGGACACTGAGATGGACTTTGGGGTCTGAGATGGACTTTGGGGTCTGAGATGGACTTTGGGGACACTGAGATGGACTTTGAGGTCTGAGATGGACTTTGGGACCAGAGATGGACTTTGGGGACTGAGATGGACTTTGGGGACACTGAGATGGACTTTGGGCACTGAGATGGACTTTGGGGACTGAGATGGACTTTGGGGACAAAGATGGACTTTTGGGACTGAGATGGACTTTGGGGACTGAGATGGACTTTGGGGACCTGAGATGGACTTTGGGGACTGAGATGGACTTTGGGGCCCTGAGATGGACTTTGGGGACTGAGATGGACTTTGGGGACCAGAGATGGACTTTGGGGTCCTGAGATGGACTTTGGGGACTGAGATGGACTTTGGGGACACTGAGATGGACTTTGGGACCAGAGATGGACTTTGGGGACTGAGATGGACTTTGGGGACAATGAGATGGACTTTGGGGACTGAGATGGACTTTGGGGACACTGAGATGGACTTTGGGGTCTGAGATGGACTTTGGGGTCTGAGATGGACTTTGGGGACACTGAGATGGACTTTGAGGTCTGAGATGGACTTTGGGACCAGAGATGGACTTTGGGGACTGAGATGGACTTTGGGGACACTGAGATGGACTTTGGGGACAGAGGTGGACTTTGGGGACTGAGATGGACTTTGGGGACTGAGATGGACTTTGGGAAAACAAAGATGGACTTTGGGGACTGAGATGGACTTTGGGGACAGAGATGGACTTTGGGGACAAAGATGGACTTTTGGGACTGAGATGGACTTTGGGGACTGAGATGGACTTTGGGGACCTGAGATGGACTTTGGGGACTGAGATGGACTTTGGGGACACTGAGATGGACTTTGGGGTCTGAGATGGACTTTGGGGACTGAGATGGACTTTGGGGCCCAGAGATGGACTTTGGGGACAGCTTTGGGGCCCAGAGATGGACTTTGGGGACAGCTTTGGGCCCAGAGATGGACTTTGGGGCCATCTTTGTGGCCGCGGTGCCGGTGGCTCCTGTAGGTGTCGGACGATGAGTACTCCAAGCTGCTGAGCGAGGGCATCCAACCCGTGTCCACCATCGACCCCAACTTCTCCAGCTTCACCTACACGCCGCGCTCGCTGCCCGAGGACGACACCTCCATGGTGAGGACCTTCAGGGATGGTCCCCGAGTGCCACTTCGCCCTTCGGCGTGGTGGGACGGGAGGTGGTTGTTCCCCGGAACATCTCCCTACCTTCCAGAGGTGGCACAGGGGGGGCGGTGGTGGGCCGTGGGTGGCACCCAGAGGTCCCCACCGGGGCGTTGTCCCCCCTGTAGGCCATCCTCAGCATGCTGCAGGACATGAACTTCATCAACACCTACAAGATGGACCGCCAGACGCTCACCAGGTGGGGCTCCATCCTTGTCTTCATCCCTTACGGTCACTTAGAGGAGCTCTGGGTGGTCCCGGTGGGGTCCTCATGGTCCTGGTCCACCCCGTCCCACCTCAGGTTCTGCTTGATGGTGAAGAAGGGCTACCGGGACCCTCCGTACCACAACTGGATGCACGCCTTCTCCGTCTCCCACTTCTGCTACCTGCTCTACAAGAACCTGGAGCTCGTCAACTACCTGGAGTAAGGCCAAGGGTGGGCCCCGTGGTCTCCCGGAGCAGCCTTGTCCTCCCGCCTGCCTCAGTTTCCCTCCTTCTTCTCCTCTCCCAGAGACATCGAGATCTTTGCCCTCTTCATCTCCTGCATGTGCCACGACCTGGACCACCGAGGAACCAATAACTCCTTCCAGGTGGCCTCGGTCAGTGGAGTTGGGGGGGAAAAGGGTGGAGATGGGGCTTGGTGGGACCTGCGGGGACAGCATGGTGGGGTCTTCATCTCCGTAACTCCATGATGGAGCTTGGTGGGACCCGGGGATGGAGATGGAGATGGGGATGGGGATGGAGATGGGGATGGGGATGGGGATGGGGATGGAGATGGGGATGGGGATGGAGATGGGGATGGAGATGGAGATGGAGATGGGGATGGGGATGGGGATGGGGATGGGGATGGAGATGGGGATGGGGATGGGGATGGGGATGGAGATGGAGATGGGGATGGGGATGGGGATGGGGATGGAGATGGAGATGGGGATGGAGATGGGGATGGAGATGGGGATGGAGATGGGGATGGGGATGGGGATGGGGATGGGGATGGAGATGGGGATGGGGATGGAGATGGGGATGGGGATGGAGATGGGGATGGAGATGGGGATGGAGATGGGGATGGGGATGGGGATGGGGATGGGGATGGGGATGGGGATGGAGATGGGGATGGGGATGGAGATGGGGATGGAGATGGGGATGGGGATGGGGATGGGGATGGGGATGGGGATGGAGATGGGGATGGAGATGGAGATGGGGATGGAGATGGGGATGGGGATGGGGATGGGGATGGAGATGGAGATGGGGATGGAGATGGGGATGGGGTGGAGATGGGGATGGAGATGGGGATGGAGATGGGATGGGGTGGAGATGGGGATGGAGATGGGGATGGAGATGGGATGGGGTGGAGATGGGGATGGATGAGGGTGGGACACAGCTTGGTGGAGCCTTCACCTCCACAACTCCACGAGTGCGACCCCTCTGCCTCGCAGAAATCGGTCCTGGCCGCACTCTACAGCTCCGAGGGCTCCGTCATGGAGGTAAGGTCTTCTCCAGAACCTCCCCTCGTGGATCGGTTCTCCATGGTCCGTGCCCACACGGCTCCGTCTTCTCCTGCAGAGGCACCACTTCGCCCAGGCCATCGCCATCCTCAACAGCCAAGGCTGCAACATCTTCGACCACTTCTCGCGCAAGGTGAGCTCCAGACCTTGGTGGCACCTCCCAACCCCCGGAGGAGCCTCCTCAGGACCTTCTGCTCCACATCCGACCTCCACCGGAGAGCACCTTCCAGTAGGGAAAGCTTCCAGGGAAGCTTCCACCACATCTGGATGCCCAGAGAAGTCCATGGACCATCTCTGGAGGGGTTGAAGGCCACGTTGGGTGTCCCACTGGATCTGGATGGGCTTTGAGGTCCCTTCCAACCCAACCCATTCCATGGTTCCAAGGGCTGCTCCATGTCCCCGGAGGGGTTGGATCTGGATGGGCTTTGAGGGACCTTCCAACCCAACCCATTCCATGGTTCCAAGGGCTGCTCCGTGTCCCGGGGAGGGGTTGGATCTGGATGGGCTTTGAGGAACCTTCCAACCCAACCCATTCCATGGTTCCAAGGGCTTCTCCATGTCCGGGAGGGGGTTGGATCTGGATGGGCTTTGAGGAACCTTCCAACCCAACCCATTCCATGACTCCGTGACCTCCGGATACGCCCCACGGCGTTGGTAACTCCCTTTTGTGGTCCTCCAGGACTACCAGCGCATGTTGGACCTCATGAGGGACATCATCTTGGCCACCGACCTGGCCCACCACCTGCGCATCTTCAAGGACCTCCAGAAGATGGCAGAAGGTGAAGCTCCTGAGCTCGGCGTTGAACGGGGGGTGGTGGGAACCCATCCCACCAAGGCCTGGAGGTGGCACCAGAAGGTCCCCAAAGCCTTCAGTGATGGGGGTGGTGGGGCTGGAGAAGACCCCAACCCCACCGCAACCTCCAGCCGTGTCCTCTCCCACCCGGCAGTGGGCTACGACCCCAAGAACAAACAGCACCACAACCTTCTCCTCTGCCTACTCATGACCTCCTGTGACCTCTCCGACCAGACCAAAGGCTGGAAGACCACCAGGAAGATCGCGGTGAGTGCGGTTGACCTCTGGGAAAGCCACCCCACCAACCCTTGGGGCAACCACCCTTCTCCAGGGACCACCTTGGACCTCGCGGGGGGGACCTGGTGGCTCATGGAGGAGGTTCCACCATGAAGGAACCACCCAAGAGGCATCACCTCCTCCTTCGTCGCCCACCGTGGGGATGGAGGTCAGGGAGGGTGGTGGGGTGACCTCAGGTGGGACCTCCACCTCGACGTCTCTGTGTCCTCCGCAGGAGCTGATCTACAAGGAGTTCTTCTCCCAGGGGGACCTGGTAGGTGGCCCCAGGCCTTGGGCCAAGCGTTGGCCAACGGCGCCGAGGTGGGATCTGGATGACTTTGAGGGGGGAGGAGAGGTTTGGCCATGGAATGGGGAGAGGATGTCCCCACCAGCGGTGACGCCACCACCTGCGCTGCAGGAGAAGGCCATGGGCAACCGCCCGCTGGAGATGATGGACCGGGAGAAGGCCTACATCCCCGAGCTGCAGATCAGCTTCATGGAGCACATCGCCATGCCCATCTACAAGTGAGCCACCGGCCGAGGGGACATCTCGGGGGGGTTCCAGGCAGTGGGGATGGAGGATGTGTGGTGGCACTCATAGTCCATCACCTCTTCCCATGTCAGGGTGGGACCAGGGGTGGTGGGCAGAGGTTCTCCAGCATCTCAGGGGGGTTCCAAGCAGTGGAGATGGAGAACATGTGGTGGCACTCATCGCTCATCACCTCTTCCCATGCCAGGGTGGGACCAGAGGTTCTCCAGGATCTCAGGGGGGTTCCAGGCAGGAGGGATGGAGGACGCGTGGTGGCACCCATCACCCATCACCTCTTCCCATGCCAGGATGGGACCAGGATGGGACCAGGGATGGTGGGCAGAGGTTCTCCAGCATCTCAGGGGGGTTCCAGGCAGGAGGGATGGAGGATGTGTGGTGGTACCCATCTCCCATCACCCATCACCTCTTCCCATGCCAGGGTGGGACCAGGGTGGGACCAGGGATGGTGGGCAGAGGTTCTCCAGGATCTCAGGGGGGTTCCAAGCAGTGGAGATGGAGGACGCGTGGTGGTACTCATCACCCATCACCTCTTCCCATGCCAGGGTGGGACCAGGGTGGGACCAGGGATGGTGGGACCAGAGGTTCTCCAGGATCTCAGGGGGCTTCCAAGCAGTGGGGATGGAGGACGCGGGGTGGCACCCATCTCCTGTGCCAGGATGGGACATGGGATCCTCCAGGATCTCAGGGGGGTTCCAGGCAGTGGGGATGGAGGACGTGTGGTGGCACCCATTGCTCATCACCTCTTCCCATGTCAGGGTGGGACCAGGGATGGTGGGACCAGAGGTTCTCCAGCATCTCAGGGGGGTTCCAGGCAGTGGGGATGGAGGATGCGTGGTGGCACTCATTGCCCATGCCAGGATGGGACCAGGGATGGTGGGCAGAGGTTCTCCAGGATCTCAGGGGGGTTCCAAGCAGTGAAGATGGAGACCGCGTGGTGGCCTCCAGGTCCGGAGGTGCATCTCATGGCCGGTGGTTGCCTCCACCCCAGGTTGCTGCAGGACCTCTTCCCCAAAGCGTCGGAGCTCTACGAGCGGGTGGCCACCAACCGCCAGCACTGGACCAAAGTGTCCCACAAGTTCACCATCCGGGGGTTGCCCAGCAACAACTCCTTGGACTTCTTGGATGAGGACTACGACCCTGAGGGGACCGACGCTCAACTCAACGGCTGCGTGGAGTGACACCACCAGGGGACACCGCACCGCCCGGGGCCACCACCACCACCATCTCCAGCCCTCGGGAGCTCCGGCCCAGCGGGAGGAGAAGGGGTTGGGTGGACACCAGGGGTTGGGGAGCACCAGGGTGAGGTCCGTTCTCCGGCGGTGGTTGTCCCCTCTGCTCCAGGGTAGGTTCTCAGGTGTCCCCTCCACCCTGGTGGCCCCTGGGACGCCGGGTTTTGGTGGCCGAGGACATTGGGTGGAGGCGCTTTCAACTGCCTTAAGGTTGGAGAAGACGCGGTCCTACCTGGGGACAACGGGGACCGCGTCCTTGGTGGAACCCCTCCATGGAGGTGTCGTCCTCTGGAAGTGGGGTGGGAGGTCCTCGTGGACCTCTGGGGCTGTGGGAGGAGGGCAGAGGACTCCGGATGAGGTCCACCTAAGGAGATCGGCTCTGGGTGGAGAAGGGAAGAGGCACCACCTGGAGAGCGATGGCCGTGGAGATGCTCCGCTGGTGTCTCCTCGCCCGTCCCCACCACATGGAGATCATCTCCTGCCTCTTCCCAGCAGCTCCATGGGATGAAACCCCCCCGAGATCCACCACCCCGTGGCCTCGTGGCCCTCCCCCAGCTCGGTCCCACCAGGCAGGTCCTCTGCGAAGGGCTACACGAGGCTCCTCACAGGGAGGTTGGGCTCCACCACGCAGGGTCCCCACCATCAGGGGGGATCTTCTCTGCCTCGGTGGCCACCCAGGAGTCTCCTCGATGGAAGAAGCTGTCCCACCAACCAAGGTGGCCATGAGCATCTCCAGCGTGAGGGGCTTCACAACTCCTGCCATGCTGACCACCATGCACGGTCCCTGATGGTCTCCTGTGGTCCTGCAGACCACCATGAATGGACCCTGATGGTCTCCAGACCACCATGAACGGACCCTGATGGTCTCCTGTGGTCCTGCAGACCACCATGAACGGACCCTGATGGTCTCCAGACCACCATGAACGGACCCTGATGGTCTCCAGACCACCAAGAACGGACCCTGATGGTCTCCAGACCACCATGAACGGTCCCTGATGGTCTCCTGTGGTCCTGCAGACCACCATGAATGGACCCTGATTGTCTTCAGACCACCATGAATGGACCCTGATGGTCTCCTGTGGTCCTGCAGACCACCATGAACGGACCCTGATGGTCTCCAGACCACCATGAATGGTCCCAGATGGTCTCCTGTGGTCCTCCAGACCACCATGAACGGACCCAGATGGTCTCCTGTGGTCCTGCAGACCACCATGAACAGACCCTGATGGTCTCCAGACCACCAAGAACGGACCCTGATGGTCTCCAGATCACCAAGAACGGACCCTGATGGTCTCCAGACCACCAAGAACGGACCCTGATGGTCTCTAGACCACCATGCATGGTCCCAGATGGTCTCCTGTGGTCCTGCAGACCACCATGAACAGACCCTGATGGTCTCCAGACCACCATGAATGGTCCCAGATGGTCTCCTGTGGTCCTGCAGACCACCATGAACAGACCCTGATGGTCTCCAGACCACCAAGAACGGACCCTGATGGTCTCCAGACCACCATGAATGGACCCTGATGGTCTCCTGTGGTCCTGCAGACCACCATGAACGGTCCCTGATGGTCTCCAGACCACCATGAATGGACCCTGATGGTCTCCAGACCACCATGAACGGACCCTGATGGTCTCCAGACCACCATGAACGGTCCCAGATGGTCTCCTGTGGTCCTCCAGACCACCATGAACGGACCCTGATGGTCTCCTGTGGTCCCTCTGGTCCTACTGACTGCCATGCATGAACCTTACCAGTGTCCCATTGTCCTTCTGGTCCTGCAGACCACCACGCATGGACCCTGATGGTCTCTTGTGGTCCCTCTGGTCCTCCAGACCACCATGAACGAACCCTGATGGTCTCCTGTGGTCCTGTAGACCACCACACGTGGACCCAGATGGTCTCCTGTGGTCCTCCAGACCACCGTGCATGGACCCTGATGGTCTCCTGTGGTCCCTCAGGTCCTGTAGACCACCACACGTGGACCCTGATGGTCTCCTATGGTCCTGTAGACCACCACGCATGGACCCTGATGGTCTCCTGTGGTCCCTCAGGTCCTGTAGACCACTACATGTGGACCCTGATGGTCTCCTATGGTCCTGTAGACCACCACACATGGACCCTGATGGTCTCCTGTGGTCCCTCAGGTCCTGTAGACCACCACGCATGGACCCTGATGGTCTCCTGTGGTCCTTTTGGTCCTATTGACGGCCATGCTTGGACCCTGCCCATGTCCCATTGTCCTTCTGGTCCTACTGAGCACCATGCATGGACCCTGATGGTCTCCCGCGGTCCTTCTAATCCCACCGACTGCCACGCATGGACCTTGGCAGCATCCCATGGTCCCTCTGGTCCTACAGACCACCGTCCGTCAACCCTGATGGTCTCCTCTGACCCTCTGAAGCCCCTCAACTGCCTCGCATGGACCTCACCATCTTCCCTCTGGTCCTACTCAGCACCATGCATGGATCCTTCTGGACCTTCTCGGTGTCCCACCACTCCTCCTGCCCTGCTGACTGCTGCACATGGACCCACCGTCCTCCTGTGGTCCTTCAGGTCCTACAGACCACCATTCATGGATGGCAATGGCCTCCTGTGGTCCTTCAGGTCCTACAGACCACCATTCATGGATGGCGATGGCCTCCTGTGGTCCTTCTGACCACCATTCATGGATGGTGATGGCCTCCTGTGGTCCTTCTGGTCCTACAGACCACCATTCATGGATGGTGATGGCCTCCTGTGGTCCTTCTGACCACCATACATGGATGGCGATGGCCTCCTGTGGTCCTTCTGGTCCTACAGACCACCATTCATGGATGGTGATGACCTCCTGTAGTCCTTCTGGTCCTACAGACCACCATTCATGGATGGTGGTGGCCTCCTGTGGTCCTTCTGGTCCTACTGACCACCATTCATGGATGGTGATGGCCTCCTGTGGTCCCTCAGGTCCTACAGACCACCATTCATGGATGGCGATGGCCTCCTGTGGTCCTTCTGGTCCTTCTGACCACCATTCATGGATGGTGATGGCCTCCTGTGGTCCCTCAGGTCCTACAGACCACCATTCATGGATGGTGATGGCCTCCTGTGGTCCCTCAGGTCCTACAGACCACCATTCATGGATGGTGATGGCCTCCTGTGGACCCTGCCAGCCTCCCCTGTCCTCCAACCCAGCACGTGTGGACCTCCTCAGCCCTGAGGGCTCTTCTCAAGCAGCCCTACAGGGTTCCTCCAGGTCTATGTCCCCCTGGCCAAGCTTCTCACCAGGGTTGGTCCCACTGGGCTTCACGGTTTGCTCTCCCTAGGCTCAGTCCCACCAGGTTTGGTGGCTTGGGCCCACCAGCCCTGGTCCCACCAGGGTTGATCCCACCAGGACTGGTCCCACCAGGCTTGAAGACTTGGTCCCACCGGGCTTGGTCCCACCGGGCTTGGTCCCACCGGGCTTGAAGGCTTGGTCCCACCAAGCTCAGTCCCACCAGGCTTGAAGGCTTGGTCCCACCAGGCTTGGTCCCACCAGGGTTGGTCCCACCAGGCTTGAAGGCTTGGTCCCACCAGGACTGGTCCCACCAGGCTTGAAGACCTGGTCCCACCAGGCTCGGTCCCACCAGGCTCAGTCCCACCAGGGTTGGTCCCACCAGAGTTGGTCCCACCAGGGCTGGTCTCACCCAGGTTGGTCCCACCAGGACTGGTCCCACCAGGCTTGAAGGCTTGGTCCCACCAGCCTTGGTCTCACCCAGGTTGGTCCCACCAAGGTTGGTCCCACCAGAGCAGGTGCCACCGGGGTCTGGGACAATCTGGGTGTAACCCTGGGCAGAAGCCGATCCCCGGTGGTGTCCCGATGGGTCCTCACGGCACGGAGATGCTCCCGGTGTGACGAACCCCTCCTGGGTTTGGGGTGGTTGCTCCTCTCATCGTCTCCACCTGCTTTCTCGGGGGACTTTGGACCACGGGAGACCCCGAAGCTGAGGAGCTCCCCAGGGATGGAGAGAACGGAATTCCTTTTGCCTTACCTACTCGGAGATGCCTTCAGCGAGAAGCTTTGCCCCAACCCTGGAGGACCCACGCGGTGGCCATGCCCACGGCGTCCCCCTCGAGATGCCCTCGAGCTCTTCTTCTCCTTCCCGACCACTCGGAGAGGGCGGAGACGGTCCCAGAAGGCCCCAAAGTCCTTCAAGAGGAGGAAGGTGGCCCCATCCCCAACGTCACGTTGGGCCACCAACGCGCTGGTGGACCCTCCTCAGGGGGTCCGGAGGTCTCGCGGTGGCTCCTGCCCTCAGGGGTCCCGTCCTGCCGGTGGCCACGGTGGTCCCTCCGATGGACGTTGGGGAGGGTTGGTGGGCGTGGGCCAAACCTTCTGCGGTTCCTCTGTCCTCCCCTCACGCGGCGATGGTTGTTCTGCGCTCCGACGGAGCCCCAGAGGAGGAGAGGACCACTCTTCTCCTCTTCCTTCCTCCTCTTCCTCCTTTTCTGTGTCCTCCTTCTCCTTCCCTCTCTTCTCCTTCGCATTATCCTTTTCTCCTTCTCCCTCTCCATTTCTCCTCCTCCTTCTCTTCCTCCTCCTTCTCCTTTTCTCCTCCTCCTCCTCCTTTTCTTCTCCTCCTCCTCATCCTTCTCCTCTTCTCCTCCTCCTTCTCCTCCTTTTCTCCTCCTCCTCCTCTTCTTCTCCTCCTCTTCCAACTCCATCTCCTCCTCCTCGTCCTTCTCCTTTTCTCCTCGTCCTTCTCCTCTTCTCCTCCTCCTCCATCTCCTCCTCCTTCTCTTCCTCCTCCTCCTCCTTCTCTTCCTCCTCCTCCTCCTCCTTTTCTCCTTCTCCTCCTTCTCTTCTTCTCCTCCTCCTCCAACTCCATCTCCTCCTCCTCGTCCTTCTCCTTTTCTCCTCCTCCTTCTCCATCTCCTCTTCTCCTCCTCCTCTTCTCCTCCTCTCCTCCTCCTCTTCTTCTCCTCCTCCTCGTCCTTCTCCTTTTCTCCTCCTCCTCCATCTCCATCTCCTCCTCCTTCTCCTCTTCTCCTCCTCCTCCAACTCCATCTCCTCCTCCTCGTCCTTCTCCTTTTCTCCTCTTCCTTCTCTTCTTCTCCTCCTCCTCCAACTCCATCTCCTCCTCCTCCTCCTCCTCCTTTTCTCCTCCTCCATCTCCTCCTCCTCCTCCAACTCCACCACCTCCTCCTCGTCCTTCTCCTTTTCTCCTCCTCCTTCTCCATCTCCTCCTCTTCTCCTCCTCCTCTTCTCCTCCTCTTCTCCTCCTCCTCTTCCATCTCCTCCTCCTCTCCTCTTCTCCTCCTCTTCTCCTCCTCCTCTTCTCCTCCTTTCGTTATTTTGAGTGGGTTTTGGGTTTCCAATAAATTTCTACGTCGATCTCCCCACGGTGGGAGTCCCTCTTTGCCTTCTCTTCGGTCTCCATGAGATGAAGGTGCTGGGACGGTGCAGCACCCCGGAGATGCCCCAGTCCCACCAGGAGATCCCAGTCCCACCAGGAGGTCCCAGTCCCACCAGGAGATCCCAGTCCCACCAGGAGATCCCAGTCCCACCAGGAGGTCCCAGTCCAATCCAGGCTCTCCCAGTCCCACCAGGAGATCCCAGTCCCACCAGGAGATCCCAGTCCCACCAGCAGGTCCCAGTCCCACCAGGAGATCCCAGTCCCACCAGGAGGTCCCAGTCCAATCCAGGCTCTCCCAGTCCCACCAGGAGATCCCAGTCCCACCAGGAGGTCCCAGTCCCACCAGGAGATCCCAGTCCCACCAGGAGGTCCCAGTCCAATCCAGGCTCTCCCAGTCCCACCAGGCTCTCCCAGTCCCATCCAGACTCTCCCAGTCCCATCCAGGAGGTCCCAGTCCAATCCAGGCTGTCCCAGTCCCACCAGGCTGTCCCAGTCCCATCCAGACTCTCCCAGTCCCACCAGTAGATCCCAGTCCCATCCAGGCTCTCCCAGTCCCATCCAGTAGTTCCCAGTCCCACCAGTAGGTCCCAGTCCCACCAGTAGTTCCCAGTCCCACCAGGAGATCCCAGTCCCACCAGGCTCTCCCAGTCCCATCCAGGCCATCCCAGTCCCACCAGTAGTTCCCAGTCCCACCAGGAGATCCCAGTCCCACCAGTAGTTCCCAGTCCCTCCAGGAGATCCCAGTCCCACCAGTAGGTCCCAGTCCCATCCAGACTCTCCCAGTCCCATCCAGCAGGTCCCAGTCCCACCAGTAGGTCCCAGTCCCACCAGGCTCTCCCAGTCCCACCAGACTCTCCCAGTCCCACCAGCAGGTCCCAGTCCCACCAGTAGGTCCCAGTCCCACCAGGCTCTCCCAGTCCCACCAGACTCTCCCAGTCCCACCAGTAGTTCCCAGTCCCTCCAGTAGATCCCAGTCCCACCAGGAGGTCCCAGTCCCTCCAGTCCCTCCCAGTCCCTCCCAGTCCCTCCAGTCCCTCCCAGTCCCTCCCGTAGTTCCCAGTCCCACCAGTAGTTCCCAGTCCCACCCAGGCTCTCCCAGTCCCACCAGTAGTTCCCAGTCCCTCCAGTAGTTCCCAGTCCCTCCCAGTCCGTCCCATCGTTCCCAGTCCCGTCTCTCAGCAGCTGCTGTCTCGCTGCGATGCTCAGTGGGTGCAGGATCGGGCCCAGAGTGGCCCTGAGTCCCCGTGTCCCTCTGTCCCCGTCACTATGTCCCCATATCCCTCCGTCCCTCTGTCCCTCTGTCCCCATATCCCTCAGTCCCTCTGTCCCTCAGTCCCTGTCCCTCTGTCCCTCTGTCCCCCTGTCCCTCAGTCCCTCTGTCCCTCTGTCCCCATATCCCTCAGTCCCTCTGTCCCTCAGTCCCTGTCCCTCAGTCCCTCTGTCCCTCTGTCCCTCTGTCCTTCCATCCCTCCGTCCCTCTGTCCCCTCAGTCCCTCTGTCTCCATATCCCTCCGTCCCTCTGTCCCTCCGTCCCTGTCCCTCCGTCCCTCTGTCCCTCTGTCCCCATATCCCTCAGTCCCTCTGTCCCTCCGTCCCTGTCCCTCTGTCCCTCAGTCCCTCTCTCCCTCTGTCCCTCTGTCCTTCTGTCCCTCTGTCCCCTCTGTCCCCTCTGTCCCTCTGTCCCCATATCCCTCAGTCCCTCTGTCCCTCTGTCCCTCTGTCCTTCCATCCCTCCGTCCCTCTGTCCCCTCAGTCCCTCTGTCTCCATATCCCTCCGTCCCTCTGTCCCTCCGTCCCTGTCCCTCCGTCCCTCTGTCCCTCCATCCCTCTGTCCCTCTGTCCCCATATCCCTCAGTCCCTCTGTCCCTCCGTCCCTGTCCCTCTGTCCCTCAGTCCCTCTCTCCCTCTGTCCCTCTGTCCTTCTGTCCCTCTGTCCCCTCTGTCCCCTCTGTCCCTCTGTCCCCATATCCCTCAGTCCCTCTGTCCCTCCGTCCCTCTGTCCCTCTGTCCCTGTGTCCCTCTGTCCCTCTCCCCTCAGTCCCTCTGTCCCTCTGTCCCCATATCCCTCAGTCCCTCTGTCCCTCTCCCCTCAGTCCCTCTGTCCCTCTGTCCCTCAGTCCCTCTGTCCCCTCTGTCCCTCCGTCCCTCTGTCCCTCTGTCCCCATATCCCTCAGTCCCTCTGTCCCTCTGTCCCTCAGTCCCTCTGTCCCTCTGTCCCTCCGTCCCTCTGTCCCTCTGTCCCCATATCCCTCAGTCCCTCTGTCCCTCTGTCCCTCCGTCCCTCTGTCCCTCTGTCCCTGTGTCCCTCAGTCCCTCTGTCCCCTCTGTCCCCTCTGTCCCTCTGTCCCTCAGTCCCTCTGTCCCCTCTGTCCCTCTGTCCCCATATCCCTCTGTCCCTCTGTCCCTGTGCCCCCCCGTCGGTCTCTCTGTCCGTCATTCCCCCCGGTGGCCACGCGGTGTCGCTGTGTCCCCTCTCGCCGCTCTCAGGGCGGTGCCCGTTTCTCCCCCCGTTTCTCTCTCCCCCCGTTTCCTCCCCGCGGTCTCTCTCGGGGGCGGAGGCGGCGGCTCCGCGGGGTGCGTTCCCCGCACCGGGGACCGACCGGGCCCCAACCAGCCCCGACGGCAAGAGCCGCGCCGAACCGAGACCAACCGGGGCCAACCGAGCCCAACCGGGGCCAACCGGGGCGAACCGGGGCCAAACCGAGCCCAACCGGGGAGAACCGAGCCGAACCGGGGCCAACCGGGGCGAACCGAGCCCAACCGGGGCCAACCGAGCCGAACCGGGGCCAAACCGAGCCCAACCGGGGCCAACCGAGCCGAACCGGGGCGAACCGAGCCGAGCCGGGGCCAACCCGAGCCCAACCGAGCCGAACCGGGGCCAACCGGGGCGAACCGAGCCGAACCGGGGCCAACTGGGGGCGAACCGAGCCCAACCGGAGCCAACCGGGACGAACCGGGGCGAACCGAACCGAACGGGGACGAACGGATCCGAGCGGAGCCGAACCGGTTCGAGAGGAGCCGATTCGGGCCGAGAGGAACCAAAGCGGTTCGAGAGAAACCGAAAGGACTCGAGAGGAAGCGACGGGAACCGAACCGCTTCGAGAGGAGCCGAAGGGGACCAAAAGGAGCCGAAGTGGTTCGAGAGGAGCTGATTGGAACCGAACGGAAGCGAAAGGAACCGAACCGAGCCGGGAGGAACCGAGCGGGGCCGCTCTGCCTTGAGTGGAGCCCAACGGGGCTGAACCGGAGCCGAAAGGAACCGAAAGGAACCGAAAGAACCCGAACCGGAGCCGAAAGGAACCGAACCTGAGCCGAAAGAACCCGAACCTGAGCCGAAAGAACCCGAACCGGAGCCGAAAGGACCCGAGTGGAGCCGAAAAGAGCCGAACCGGAGCCGAAAGGACCCGAGTGGATCCGGAAGGAGCCGAAAGGACCCGAAAAGACCCGAACCGAACCCGAACGGAGCCGAACGGAGCGCAGTGGAGCGGAACCGGAGCCAAAGCGGATTGGAACGGGATTCGAAGGGGGCCGAATCCACCCCCCCCGCCGCCCCCTGAACCCTGACCCCCCCCTCCCCCCCCCAACCCCCCGGTAATTTTCCAAGCGCTTCCCGGTTCAGGATCCGCGGGGCCATGGGAGACAAAGGCACCCGGTGAGTGGGGGGCAACGGGGGGGGGGGGCTCCGTTTGGGGGGGCAGAAGGGGGGGCACAGCTTGGGGGGGCACCCAGGTTTGGGGGGGGCAGTTGGTGGGGGAGACCCAGGTTTAGGGGGGGGCACCCAGATTTGGGGGGGGGGGGGGCACAGTTTGGGGGGGGCACCCAGGTTTTGGGGGCACAGTTTGGGGGGGAGCACTCAAGTTTGGGGGGGGGGGTACCCAGGTTTGAGGGGAGGCAGTTGGTGGGGAGCACTGAGGTTTGGGGGGGGCACAGTTTGGGGGGGGCAGTTGGTGGGGAGCACTGAGGTTTGGGGGGGGGGGCACAGTTTGGGGGGACACCCTGGTTTGTAGGGGGGCACTCAGATTTGTGGGGGGGCACAGTATGGGGGGGGCACTCATGTTTGGGAGGGGGCACGGTTTGGGGGGGGCATCCAGGTTTGGGGGGGGCACTCAAGTTTGGGAGGGGCACAGTTTGTGGGGGGTACCCAGGTGTGGGGGGGGCAGGGGAGGCAGTTGGTGGGGGACACCCAGTTTGGGGGGGGGCACAGTTTGGGGGGGGGCTGTCAGGTTTGGGGGGGCACCCAGGTTTGAGGGGGGCACTCAGGTTGGGGGGGGCACAGTTTGGGGGAGGCACAGTATTGGGGGAGGGACACCCAGGTTTGGGGGGGGGGGCAGTTGGTGGGGGACACACAGTTTGGGGGGGAACCCAGGTTTGCGGGGGGGCAGAGTTTGAGGGGGGCACCCAGGTTGGGGGCGGCACAGTATGGGGGGGACCCAGGTTTGAGGGGAGGCAGTTGGTGGGGGACACCCAGTTTGGGGGGGGCACAGTTTGGGGGGGGCACCCAGCTTTGACGGGGGGGGGCACTGTTGGTGGGGGACACCTATGGGTGGGGGGGGCAGAGTTTGAGGGGGGGCACTCAGGTCTGGGGGGGGCACAGTATGGGGGGGACCCATGTTTGAGGGGGGGCACAGTTTGGGGGGACACCTAGGTTTTGGGGGGGCACAGTTTGGGGGAGGCACAGTATGGGGGGGACAGCCAGGTTTGAGGGGGGACAGTTGATGGGGGACACCCAGTTTGGGGGGGACACCCAGGTTTGGGGGGGGCACCCAGTTTGGGGGGGACACCCAGGTTTGGGGGGGGCACAGTTTGGAGGGGGACCCGGGTTTAGGGGCGTCAGTTGGTGGGGGACACCCAGGTTTGTTGGGGGCACAATTTGGGGGGGGCACTCTGCTTTGGGGGGGGGTCACAGTATGGGGGGGGCACTCAGGTTTAGGGGGGGCAGTTGATGGGAGACACCCAGGTTTGGGGGGGGGCACAGTATGGGGGGAACACCCAATTTGGGGGGGGCTGTTGGTGGGGGACACCCAGGTTTGGGGGGGGGCACTTAGATTGTGGGGGGGCACAGTTGGAGGAGGGGCACTCACGTTTGTTGGGGGCACAGTTTGGGGGGGAGCACTCAAGTTTAGGGGGGGGCACAGTATGGGGGGGGACCCAGGTTTGAGGGGGAGCAGTTGATGGGGGACACCCAGGTTTGGGGGGGGGGCACAGTTTGAGGGGGGGCACTCAGGTTTGGGGGGGGCACAGTATAGGGGGGACAGCCAGGTTTGGGGGGGGCAGTTGATGGGGGACACCCAGTTTGGGGGGGGCACAGTATGGGGGGGTACCCAGGTTTGGGGGGAGCAGTTGGTGGGGAGCACTGAGGTTTGGGGGGGGCACAGTTTGGGGGGGAGCACTCAAGTTTTGGGGGGGCACAGTTTGGGGGGACACCCTGGTTTGTGGGGGGGCACTCAGATTTGTGGGGGGGCACAGTATGGGGGGGGCACTCAAGTTTGGGAGGGGGCACGGTTTGGGGGGGGCATCCAAGTTTGGGGGGGCACACTCAAGTTTGGGGGGGGCACAGTTTGTGGGGGGTACCCAGGTTTGTGGGGGGCACTCAAGTTTGGGGGGGGCACAGTTTGTGGGGGGTACCCAGGTTTGGGGGGGAGCACTCAAGTTTTGGGGGGGGGCACGGTATGGGGGAACACCCAGATTTGGGGGGTCAGTTTGTGGGGGACACGCAGGTTGGGGGGGGGCAGAATTTGAGGGGGGGCTGTCAGGTTTGGGGGGGGGCACCCAGGTTTGAGGGGGGGCAGTTGGTGGGGAACACCCAGGTTTGGGGGGGCACTCAGGTTTGGGGGGGGCACAGTTTGGGGGAGGCACAGTATGGGTGGAGGGACACCCAGGTTTGGAGGGGGCGCATTGGTGGGGGACACACAGTTTGGGGGGGAACCCAGGTTTGCGGGGGGGCAGAGTTTGAGGGGGGCACCCAGGTTTGGGGGGGGGCACAGTATGGGGGGGAACCCAGGTTTGAGGGGGGGCAGTTGGTGGGGGACACCCAGGTTTGAGGGGGGGCAGAGTTTGAGGAGGAGCACTCAGGTCTGGGGGGGACCACAGTATAGGGGGGGGACACCCAGGTTTTTGGGGGACACCCAGGTTTGGGGGGGGTGACTTGGTTTTGGGTGGGAGGGGCTCGGTTTGGGGGGGCAGCTGGTATGGGGGGGCAGTTTGGGGGGGTACCCTGGTTTTGGGGGGGTGACACCTGGTAATGGGGGGGGGCACTTGGGGGGGGGGTTGGGGGGTGCAGCCCAGTTTGGGGGGGGGTCTTGGGTTTGGGGGGGAGGGGTCAGTTTGGGGGGGGGAGGAGCACCTGATTTGGGGGGGACGGACATTTTGAGGGGACACTGGTTTGGGGGGGCAGTGGAAGGGGGGGCACTTGGTAGTGGGGGGGATTTGGGGGGCACAGTTTGGAGGGTGGCACCTGGTTTGGGGGTGACTCGGGGCTGGGGGGGGGGGGGGGGCTCGGTTTGGGGGGGCAGCTGGTAATGGGGGGGGGCACCCGCGTTGGGGGCAGCAGTTTGGGGTCCCCTGGGAGGGGTTTTGGGGTCCTCTTGGGACAAACATGGCTTTGGGGTCCCCCCAGATGTGTTTTGGGGTCCCCCGGATGTGTTTTGGGGTCCCCCAGGATGAATTTGGGGTCCCCCGGATGTGTTTTGGGGTCCCTTTGGATGGGTTTGGGGTCCCCCAGGATGAGTTTGGGGTCCCCCCAGATGTGTTTTGGGGTTCCTTTGGATGTGTTTTGGGGTCCCCTTGGATGGATTTTGGGGTCCCCCAGGATGAATTTGGGGACCCCCGGATGTGTTTTGGGGTCCCTTTGGATGTGTTTTGGAGTCCCCTTGGATGGATTTTGGGGTCCCCCAGGATGAATTTGGGGTCCTCTGGATGTATTTTGGGGTCGCCCAGGATGAATTTGGGGTCCCCCGGATGTGTTTTGGGGTTCCTTTGGATGTGTTTGGGGTCCCCCGGGATGAATTTGGGGTTCCCCCGGATGTGTTTTGAGGTCCCCTTGGATGGGTTTGGAGTTCCCCAGGATGAATTTGGGGCCGCCCAGGTGTATTTTGGGGTCCCCCAGGATGAATTTGGGGTCCCCCCGGATGTATTTTGGGGTCCCCCCGGATGTGTTTTGGAGTTCCTTTGGATGGGTTTGGGGTCCCCCAGGATGAATTTGGGGACCTCCAGGTGTATTTTGGGGTCCCCCAGGATGAGTTTGGGGTCCCTTTGGATGGGTTTGGGGTCTCCCAGGATAAATTTGGGGTCCCCCGGATGTATTTTGGGGTCCCCTTGGATGGATTTGGGGTCCCCCAGGATGAGTTTGGGGTCCCCCCAGATGTGTTTTGGGGTTCCTTTGGATGTGTTTCGGGGTCCCCTTGGATGGATTTTGGGGTCCCCCAGGATGAATTTGGGGTCCCCCGGATGTGTTTTGGGGTTCCTTTGGATGTGTTTGGGGTCCCCCGGGATGAATTTGGGGTTCCCCCGGATGTGTTTTGAGGTCTCCTTGGATGGGTTTGGGGTCCCCCAGGATGAATTTGGGGTCCCTTTGGATGGGTTTGGGGTCCCCCGGGATGAATTTGGGGTTCCCCCGGATGTATTTTGGGGTTCCCTTGGATGGGTTTGGGGTCCCTTTGGATGGGTTTTGGGGTCCCCCAGGATGAATTTGGGGTCCCCCGGATGTGTTTTGGGGTCCCCCCGGATGAATTTGGGGTCCCTGTGGATGGGTTTGGGATCCCCCAGGATGAATTTGGGGTCCCCCCGGATGTATTTTGGGATCCCCCCGGATGTGTTTTGGGGTCCCTTTGGATGGGTTTGGGGTCCCCCGGGATGAATTTGGGGTCACCCCGGATGTGTTTTGGGGTCCCTTCGGATGGGTTTGGGGTCCCCCAGATGGATTTTGGGGTCCTCTTGGGCCAAAGATGGGTTTTGGAGTTTCCTCGGGAGGGGTTTTGGGGTCCCCTTGGATGGGTTTGGGGTCCCCTTGGGACAGGGATGGATTTTGGGGTCCTCTAGGATGTGTTTTGGGGTCCCCCGGGATGGGTTTTGGGGTCCCTGTGGCCCATGGATGTGTTTTGGGGTCCCCCGGGATGGGTTTGGGGTCCCCATGGATGGGTTTGTGGTCCCCCGGGATGGGTTTTGGGGTCCCCCTGGAAGGGTTTGGTGTCCCTGTGGCCCCTGGAAGGGTTTGGGGTTCCCCTGGAAGGGTTTGGGGTCCCCCTGGAAGGGTTTGGGCCTTCCTGTGGCCCATGGAGGGTTTGGGGTCCCCCGGGATGGGTTTGGGGTTCCCATGGAAGGGTTTGGGGTCTCCATGGAAGGGTTTGGGGTCCCCATGGCCCCTGGATGGGTTTGGGGTCCCCCTGGAAGGGTTTGGGGTCCCCGTGGCCCATGGAAGGATTTGGGGTCCCCCGGGATGGGTTTTGGGGTCCCCCTGGAACCATGGCCCCATGGTCCAAGGAAGGGTTTGGGGTCCCCCTGAAAGGGTTTGGGGTCCCCTGGGAAGGGTTTGGGGTTTTGTGACCTCTGGAAGGGTTTGGGGTTCCCCGTGGAAGGGTTTGGGGTCCCCCTGAAAGGGTTTGGGGTCTCCATGGAAGGGTTTGGGGTCCCCCTGAAGGGTTTGGGGTCCCCGTGGCCCCTGGAAGGGTTTGGGGTTCCCCATGGAAGGGTTTGGGGTCCCCCTGAAAGGATTTGGGGTCCCCTGGGATGGATTTGGGGTCCCCCTGGAAGAGTTTGGGGTCTCCATGGAAGGGTTTGGGGTCCCTGTGGCCCATGGAAGGGTTTGGGGTCCCCCTGAAAGGGTTTGGGGTCCCCCTGGAAAGGTTTGGGGTCTCCTTGGAAGGGTTTTGGGGTCCCCCTGGAAAGGTTTGGGGTCCCTGTGACCCATGGATGAGTTTGGGGTTTCCCTGGAAGGGTTTGGGGTCCCCATGGATGGGTTTGGGGTCCCCCTGGAAGGGTTTGGGGTCCCCGTGGCCCATGGATGGGTTTGGGGTCCCCATGGAAGGGTTTTGGGGTCCCCATGGAAGGGTTTGGGGTCCCCGTGGCCCCTGGAAGGGTTTGGGGTCCCCCGGGATGGGTTTTAGGGTCCCCCTGGAAGGGTTTGGGGTTCCCCTGGGAAGGGTTTGGGGTCCCCCTGAAAGGATTTGGGGTCCCCCTGGAAGGGTTTGGGGTCCCCGTGGCCCCTGGAAGGGTTTGGGGTCTCCATGGAAGGGTTTGAGGTCCCCCGGGATGGGTTTTGGGGTCCCCTGGAAGGGTTTGGGGTTCCTGTGGTCCATGGTAGGGTTTGGGGTCCCCCTGGAAGGGTTTTGGGGTCCCCATGGCCCATGGATGGGTTTGGGGTCCCCTGGATGGGTTTTGGGGTCCCCTGGAAGGGTTTGGGGTCCCATGGAAGGGTTTGGGGTCCCCTGGATGGGTTTTGGGGTCCCCTTGGAAGGGTTTGGGATCTCCTGGGATGGGTTTTGGGGTTCCTGTGGTCCATGGAAGGGTTTGGGGTCCCCCTGGATGGGTTTTGGGGTCCCCCGGGATGGGTTTTGGGGTCCCCTGGGATGGGTTTTGGGGTTCCTGTGGTCCATGGAAGGGTTTGGGGTCTCCATGGAAGGGTTTGGGGTCCCCTGGGATGGGTTTTGGGGTCCCCGTGGGGCGCAGGACAGGAGCGTCCTGGGAGGTCCTTTATCTGTGGTGGCTTTGGGGTCCCTCCAGGAGAGAGGGAGCAGAGAGGGAGCAGAGAGGGAGGGAGAAGGACCTCTCGGGGCCTCTCCGGTGGTGGCTTTGAGGGCTTTGAGGTCCTCGGGGGCCACCGGGGGAGGAGGACCTCAGGGGTGGACACCACCCATTAACCCTTCCCTCTTCTCCAGGGTCTTCAAGAAGGCGAGTCCCAACGGGAAGGTGAGCAGAACCCCAACATCTGGGGGGGGTTCAGGGGTGGAGGCATCTCGAGGGGTTCAGGGGTGGAGAGATCTGGAGGGGTTCATGGAGACATCGGGAGGGGTTCATGGAGGCATCTGGAGGGGTTCATGGAGACATCGGGAGGGGTTCAGGGGTGGAGACATCGGGAGGGGTTCAGGGGTGGAGGCATCTGGAGGGGTTCATGGAGACATCAGGAGGGGTTCAGGGGTGGAGGCATCTGGAGGGGTTCAGGGGTGGAGGCATCTCGAGGGGTTCATGGGGACATCGGGAGGGGTTCAGGGGTGGAGGCATCTCGAGGGGTTCATGGGGACATCGGGAGGGGTTCAGGGGTGGAGACATCTCGAAGGGTTCATGGAGACATCTGGAGGGGTTCAGGGGTGGAGACATCTGGAGGGGTTCATGGAGACATCGGGAGGGGTTCAGGGGTGGAGACATCTGGAGGGGTTCATGGAGACATCGGGAGGGGTTCAGGGGTGGAGACATCTCGAGGGGTTCATGGAGACATCTGGAGGGGTTCATGGAGACATCGGGAGGGGTTCAGGGGTGGAGACATCTCGAGGGGTTCATGGAGACATCTGGAGGGGTTCATGGAGACATCGGGAGGGGTTCAGGGGTGGAGACATCTCGAGGGGTTCATGGAGACATCTGGAGGGGTTCATGGAGACATCTGGGGGGGTTCAGGGGTGGAGACATCTCGAGGGGTTCATGGAGACATCGGGAGGGGTTCATGGAGACATCTGGAGGGGTTCAGGGGTGGGGACATCTGGAGGGGTTCATGGAGACATCTGGAGGGGTTCAGGGGTGGAGACATCTCGAAGGGTTCATGGAGACATCTGGAGGGGTTCAGGGATGGAGACATCGGGAGGGGTTCATGGAGACATCGGGAGGGGTTCAGGGGTGGAGACATCTGGAGGGGTTCATGGAGACATCTGGAGGGGTTCAGGGGTGGAGACATCGGGAGGGGTTCATGGAGACATCTGGAGGGGTTCATGGAGACATCTCGAAGGGTTCATGGAGACATCTGGAGGGGTTCATGGAGACATCGGGAGGGGTTCAGGGGTGGAGACATCTGGAGGGGTTCATGGAGACATCTGGAGGGGTTCAGGGGTGGAGACATCGGGAGGGGTTCATGGAGACATCTGGAGGGGTTCATGGAGACATCTGGAGGGGTTCAGGGGTGGAGACATCGGGAGGGGTTCATGGAGACATCTGGAGGGGTTCATGGAGACATCTGGAGGGGTTCAGGGGTGGAGACATCAGGAGGGGTTCATGGAGACATCTGGAGGGGTTCAGGGGTGGAGGCATCGGGAGGGGTTCAGGGGTGGAGACATCTGGAGGGGTTCATGGAGACATCGGGAGGGGTTCAGGGGTTCATGGAGACATCTGGAGGGGTTCATGGAGACATCTGGAGGGGTTCATGGAGACATCGGGAGGGGTTCAGGGGTGGAGACATCGGGAGGGGTTCAGGGATGGAGGCATCTGGAGGGGTTCAGAGGTGGAGACATCAGGAGGGGTTCATGGAGACATCGGGAGGGGTTCAGGGGTGGAGACATCTGGAGGGGTTCATGGAGACATCGGGAGGGGTTCAGGGGTTCATGGAGACATCGGGAGGGGTTCAGGGATGGAGACATCTCGAGGGGTTCAGGGGTGGAGACATCAGGAGGGGTTCATGGAGACATCTGGAGGGGTTCATGGAGACATCTGGAGGGGTTCAGGGGTGGAGGCATCTGGAGGGGTTCAGGTGCCCCACGGGGTGGGGACATCTGGAGGGGCTGAGGTGCCCGGGATGGTCCCCGTGACCCCGTGTCCTCTCCAGCTCACTGTCTACCTGGGCAAGAGGGACTTCGTGGACCACATCGATGTGGTGGACCCCGTGGGTACGTGGGGACCGGGGGGACATGGGTGGGGAACCCCCCCGTCCTGGTGTTCTTCCATCCTGGTGTCCCCCCATCCTGGTGTCCCCCCATCCTGGTGTCCTTCCATCCTGGTGTCCCTCCATCCTGGTGTCCCCCCATCCTGGTGTACCCCCATCGTGGTGTCCCTCCATCCTGGTGTCCCCCCATCCTGGTGTCCTTCCATCCTGGTGTCCCTCCATCCTGGTGTCCCTCCATCCTGGTGTCCCCCCATCCTGGTGTCCCTCCATCCTGGTGTCCCCCCATCCTGGTGTTCCCCCATCGTGGTGTCCCCCCATCGTGGTGTTCCCCCATCCCATTGTCCCTCCATCCCAGTGTCCCTCCATCCCAGTGTCCCCCCATCCTGGTGTCCCCCCATCCTGGTGTGCCCCCATCCTGATGTCCCCCCATTGTGGTGTCCTTCCATCCTGGTGTCCCCCATCCTGGTGTCCCCCCATCCTGGTGTCCCTCCATCCTGGTGTCCTTCCATCTTGGTGTCCCCCCATCCTGGTGTCCCTCCATCCCATTGTCCCCCCATCCTGGTGTTCCCCATCCTGGTGTCCCTCCATCCTGGTGTCCCTCCATCGTGGTGTCCTTCCATCCTGGAGTCCCCCCATCGTGGTGTCCCCCCATCCTGGTGTTCCCCCATCCCATTGTCCCCCCATCCCATTGTCCCCCCATCCTGGTGTCCTTCCATCCTGGAGTCCCCCCATCCTGGTGTCCCCCCATCCTGGTGTCCCCCCATCGTGGTGTCCTTCCATCCTGGTGTCCCCCCCATCCTGGTGTTCCCCATCCCATTGTCCCCCCATCCCATTGTCCCTCCATCCCATTGTCCCCCCGTGGTGGTGTCCCCGCGTGGTGGTGTCCCCCCGTGGTGGTGTCCCCCCGTGGTGGTGGTGTCCCCCCGTGGTGGTGTCCCCTCTGACGCCTCTCCCGTTGCAGATGGAGTGGTTCTGGTGGATCCCGAATACCTGAAGGAGCGCAAAGGTAACGCCTCCACCGCCCGGAGACCCTTTGGCCCCAGAGCACCACCGCACTGTCCCATGTCGTGATATAACCATGTCGTGATACCACCGGGCTGTGATGACACCGCATCACTCCATGGTTCCATCACTCCATGGTTCCATCACTCCATGGTTCCTTCACTCCATGGTTCCATCACTCCATGGTTCCATCACCCCATGGTTCCATCACTCCATGGTTCCATCACTCCATGGTTCCTTCACTCCATGGTTCCATCACTCCATGGTTCCATCACTCCACGGTTCCATCACTCCAGGGTTCCATCATTCCACGGTTCCATCACTCCACGGTTCCATCACTCCATGGTTCCATCACTCCATGGTTCCATCACTCCACGGTTCCATCATTCCATGGTTCCATCACCCCATGGTTCCATCACTCCACGGTTCCATCACTCCACGGTTCCATCATTCCACGGTTCCATCACTCCGTGGTTCCATCACTCCACGGTTCCATCACTCCATGGTTCCATCACTCCATGGTTCCATCACTCCACGGTTCCATCATTCCATGGTTCCATCACCCCATGGTTCCATCACTCCACGGTTCCATCACTCCACGGTTCCATCATTCCACGGTTCCATCACCCCATGGTTCCATCACTCCACGGTTCCATCACTCCATGGTTCCATCACTCCATGGTTCCATCACTCCACGGTTCCATCATTCCATGGTTCCATCACCCCATGGTTCCATCATTCCATGGTTCCATCATTCCATGGTTCCATCACTCCATGGTTCCATCACTCCATGGTTCCATCACTCCACGGTTCCATCATTCCATGGTTCCATCATTCCATGGTTCCATCACTCCACGGTTCCATCACTCCACGGTTCCATCACTCCATGGTTCCATCACTCCACGGTTCCATCACTCCACGGTTCCATCATTCCATGGTTCCATCACTCCATGGTTCCATCACTCCACGGTTCCATCACTCCATGGTTCCATCACTCCATGGTTCCATCACTCCACGGTTCCATCACCCCATGGTTCCTTCACTCCATGGTTCCATCATTCCATGGTTCCATCACTCCACGGTTCCATCACTCCACGGTTCCATCACTCCATGGTTCCATCACTCCATGGTTCCATCACCCCATGGTTCCATCATTCCATGGTTCCATCACTCCATGGTTCCATCACTCCACGGTTCCATCACTCCACGGTTCCATCATTCCATGGTTCCATCACTCCATGGTTCCATCATTCCATGGTTCCATCACTCCATGGTTCCATCATTCCATGGTTCCATCACTCCACGGTTCCATCATTCCATGGTTCCATCACTCCATGGTTCCATCATTCCACGGTTCCATCACTCCACGGTTCCATCACTCCACGGTTCCATCACTCCATGGTTCCATCACTCCATGGTTCCATCATTCCATGGTTCCATCACCCCATGGTTCCATCACTCCATGGTTCCATCATTCCATGGTTCCATCACCCCATGGTTCCATCACCCCATGGTTCCATCATTCCATGGTTCCATCATTCCATGGTTCCATCACTCCATGGTTCCATCATTCCATGGTTCCATCACTCCATGGTTCCATCACTCCATGGTTCCATCACTCCATGGTTCCATCACTCCACGGTTCCATCACTCCACGGTTCCATCATTCCACGGTTCCATCATTCCATGGTTCCATCACTCCATGGTTCCATCACTCCACGGTTCCATCACTCCATGGTTCCATCACTCCATGGTTCCATCATTCCATGGTTCCATCACTCCACGGTTCCATCATTCCATGGTTCCATCATTCCATGGTTCCATCACTCCACGGTTCCATCACTCCACGGTTCCATCACTCCATGGTTCCATCACTCCACGGTTCCATCACTCCACGGTTCCATCATTCCATGGTTCCATCACTCCATGGTTCCATCACTCCACGGTTCCATCACTCCATGGTTCCATCACTCCATGGTTCCATCACTCCACGGTTCCATCACCCCATGGTTCCTTCACTCCATGGTTCCATCACTCCATGGTTCCATCATTCCATGGTTCCATCACTCCACGGTTCCATCACTCCACGGTTCCATCACTCCATGGTTCCATCACTCCATGGTTCCATCACCCCATGGTTCCATCATTCCATGGTTCCATCACTCCACGGTTCCATCACTCCATGGTTCCATCACTCCACGGTTCCATCACTCCATGGTTCCATCACTCCATGGTTCCATCATTCCATGGTTCCATCACTCCACGGTTCCATCACTCCATGGTTCCATCACTCCACGGTTCCATCACTCCACGGTTCCATCACTCCATGGTTCCATCACTCCACGGTTCCATCACTCCATGGTTCCATCACCCCATGGTTCCATCATTCCACGGTTCCATCATTCCATGGTTCCATCACTCCATGGTTCCATCACTCCACGGTTCCATCACTCCACGGTTCCATCATTCCATGGTTCCATCACTCCATGGTTCCATCATTCCATGGTTCCATCACTCCATGGTTCCATCATTCCATGGTTCCATCACTCCACGGTTCCATCATTCCATGGTTCCATCACTCCATGGTTCCATCATTCCACGGTTCCATCACTCCACGGTTCCATCACTCCACGGTTCCATCACTCCATGGTTCCATCACTCCATGGTTCCATCATTCCATGGTTCCATCACCCCATGGTTCCATCACTCCATGGTTCCATCATTCCATGGTTCCATCACCCCATGGTTCCATCACCCCATGGTTCCATCATTCCATGGTTCCATCATTCCATGGTTCCATCACTCCATGGTTCCATCATTCCATGGTTCCATCACTCCACGGTTCCATCATTCCATGGTTCCATCACTCCACGGTTCCATCACTCCATGGTTCCATCACCCCATGGTTCCATCACTCCATGGTTCCTTCACTCCACGGTTCCATCACTCCATGGTTCCACCACCCCATGGTTCCATCAGGTGATGTCCTTTCTCCTCTTCTCCTCCAGTCTTTGTGACCTTGACCTGCGCTTTCCGCTATGGCCGTGAGGACCTCGATGTCCTGGGATTGACCTTCCGGAAGGACCTCTTTGTGGCCAACGCTCAGGCGTTCCCCCCCGTCCCCGAGGAGAAGAAAGCGCTGACGCGGCTCCAGGAGCGCCTCCTCAAGAAACTCGGGGACAACGCCTTCCCCTTCACCTTCGAGGTGGGGAAACTGAGGCACAGGGCTGGTGGAGATGGAGGTGTTCTCCAGGATGGAGATGGGATGGAGATGGGATGGAGATGTTCTCAGGATGGAGATGGGATGGAGATGTTCTCAGGGATGGAGATGGGATGGAGATGGGATGGAGATGTTCTCAGGGATGGAGATGGGATGGAGATGTTCTCAGGGTGGAGATGGGATGGAGATGGGATGGAGATGGGATGGAGATGTTCTCAGGATGGAGATGGGATGGAGATGTTCTCAGGATGGAGATGGGATGGAGATGTTCTCAGGATGGAGATGGGATGGAGATGTTCTCAGGGATGGAGATGGGATGGAGATGTTCTCAGGGTGGAGATGGGATGGAGATGTTCTCAGGGTGGAGATGGGATGGAGATGTTCTCAGGATGGAGATGGGATGGAGATGTTCTCAGGATGGAGATGGGATGGAGATGTACTCAGGATGGAGATGGGATGGAGATGTTCTCAGGGGTGGAGATGGGATGGAGATGGGATGGAGATGTTCTCAGGATGGAGATGGGATGGAGATGTTCTCAGGGGTGGAGATGGGATGGAGATGGGATGGAGATGTTCTCGGGATGGAGATGGGATGGAGATGTTCTCAGGGTGGAGATGCGATGGAGATGTTCTCGGGATGGAGATGGGATGGAGATGTTCTCAGGGTGGAGATGGGATGGAGATGTTCTCAGGGAGGAGATGGGATGGAGATGTTCTCAGGATGGAGATGGGATGGAGATGTTCTCAGGATGGAGATGGGATGGAGATGTTCTCAGGATGGAGATGGGATGGAGATGGGATGGAGATGGGATGGAGATGGGATGGAGATGGGATGGAGATGGGATGGAGATGGCTGCAGGAGGAGATGCAGCGTTGTGGGGTTGTGGTCGCGTGTGGGTGACTCTGTGTCCCCGCAGCTGCCGCGCAGTTTGCCGTGCTCGGTGACACTGCAGCCGGGACCCGAGGACACGGGCAAGGTAAGGACATCCCATCCCATCCCATCCCATCCATCCCATCCCATCCCATCCATCCCAACCCATCCCATCCCATCCCATCCCATCCCATCCCATCCCATCCCATCCCATCCCATCCCATCCCATCCATCCCATCCATCCCATCCCATCCATCCCATCCCATCCCATCCCATCCCATCCCATCCATCCCATCCATCCCATCCCATCCATCCCATCCCATCCCATCCCATCCCATCCCATCCCATCCCATCCCATCCCATCCCATCCCATCCCATCCATCCCATCCATCCCATCCCATCCATCCCATCCCATCCCATCCCATCCCATCCATCCCATCCCATCCCATCCCATCCCATCCATCCCATCCCATCCATCCCATCCCATCCCATCCCATCCCATCCCATCCCATCCCATCCATCCCATCCCATCCCATCCCATCCCATCCCATCCCATCCCATCCATCCCATCCCATCCCATCCCATCCATCCCATCCATCCCATCCCATCCCATCCCATCCCATCCCATCCCAACCCATCCCATCCCATCCCATCCCATCCCATCCCATCCATCCCATCCCATCCCATCCATCCCATCCCATCCATCCCATCCCATCCCATCCCAACCCATCCATCCCATCCCATCCCATCCCAACCCATCCATCCCATCCCATCCCATCCCATCCCATCCATCCCATCCCATCCATCCCATCCATGGACACCCACCGCAGCCCCTCCCCCCTCAGGCCTGCGGGGTTGACTACGAGGTCAAAGCCTTCTGCGCTGAGAACCTCGAGGAGAAGATCCACAAGAGGTGAGACGGGAAAAGCACCGGAGGAGACCGAGAGGGACCGAGGATGGAGATGGGGTGGAGGTGTCCTCCAGGGTGGAGATGGGATGGAGATGGGATGGAGGTGTTCTTTGGGATGGAGATGGGATGGAGACGTCCTTCAGGGTGGAGATGGGATGGAGATGTTCTCCAGGGTGGAGATGGGATGGAGATGGGATGGAGGTGTTCTCCGGGCTGGAGATGGGATGGAGACGTCCTTCAGGATGGAGATGTTCTTTGGGATGGAGATGGGATGGAGATGGTCTCCAGGGTGGAGATGGGATGGAGGTGTCCTCCAGGATGGAGATGGGATGGAGATGGTCTCCAGGGTGGAGGTGGGATGGAGATGGGATGGAGATGTTCTCCAGGGTGGAGATGGGATGGAGACGTCCTTCAGGATGGAGATGTTCTTTGGGATGGAGATGGGATGGAGATGGTCTCCAGGGTGGAGATGGGATGGAGGTGTCCTCCAGGATGGAGATGGGATGGAGATGGTCTCCAGGGTGGAGGTGGGATGGAGATGGGATGGAGATGTTCTCCAGGGTGGAGATGGGATGGAGATGTCCTCCAGGATGGAGATATCCTCCAGGGTGGAGATGGGATGGAGATGGGATGGAGGTGTCCTCCGGGGTGGAGATGGGATGGAGATGTCCTCCAGGGTGGAGATGGGATGGAGA